>NC_133621.1:31624147-31814147 GCF_048593235.1 Sminthopsis crassicaudata | reverse complement strand
TTATCACAGCATTAAAAGTAGATGATAGTGGCTTGAGAAGGGCTTGTTAGGTCTTATTATCATTTAGTATTCAATAAAGTTCATGCTTCTTTATCCATAATGATTCTGGATAGCAAAAGATTGTAAATATTTATTTATTAGAGCTTATCTCCAATGAACATTAAGAGCTATCAAAAGTGCTCAGTTAATCTGGCCTAGCCTGAACTTGTTTCAACATCATCCAGATGTTGAGACACTCAGCACAGGTGTGGGAAGGGGGTGAGGCTATTTTTGGGGGTAGATTATTCCAAAGAGGGGGAAGGATTGGGGTTCTCTAATAGAGGAGAAGCTGGTGATTCCTTAGGACAGATTTGATTATAAGTAGGAATCCCAGCAGATGGTGTAAATTGAGTTAAGGTGGCAGGATGTTGGCACAGGTAGACCTTGGGGGAGAAACTCTGATGACAGATACAATTTCACAGATATTGGGAGAAAGAGAGAGCTATTGCTTCTCCCAGTCTCTTTGAGATCTGACCCTGCTTTTCCTCCCTTTCTCAGGTTCTTACACCTCCCATTGGGGGGCTGATGGAAGACTGGAAGAGTGGGAAGCAGTCTTTAGATTTATCAAAGAAAGAAACACTGCCTCTAAGTCAGCACCTGACAAATAGCCCAGGATACCCCATCCTACTTAAAGCTCCAGGAGTCTTTTACCATTTCTTATGTTCTCTCACCCAGTGTTTTAAATTGACCATGGTTCACCTGGTGGTTAGAAAGAAAGAAGCCCTAACTGAGCTCCAATAGGTGGAGGTTTCCCAAGTTTTAAGCAATGCATGTAAATTATTTTAAGAAATCTTTAAATATTGCATAAATGTCAATTGAAGAACATAATTTTTGTCATAATCATCATCATCATCATCATCATCATCATCATCATCATCATTATTATTCTTATCCTCACTTTTACCATTTTTCTCCCTTCTTGGCACAACTTGGCTCCCATTTTCATTCACAGTACCCCCTTTCCACAGCCATCTTTCTCTGATTAGAAATGCAATCCTTCAAGAAACCTGTCTTGATCCTCCCAAGAGACTTGATATATCTTTTCATTTTAACCAATTGTTCAAAGTAAGTATAGTTTCAAGTAAGATTATTTGTGCAATACAAGTGTCATAGGATTTAGGGGGAGAAGGGACCTTAGAGATCACTTAGCATATCCCTCTCTTTTTACAATTGAGAAAATTGAGACTTAGGGAAGGAAACTGATTTGTTTAAATTCATCTGGGTCATATGTTAATTTCCCCCCTAAAAATGCCAACTAAAACCACTAAAAGAAGATAAGAAGAGAGGAGAAAGGAGGAAAAGAGAAAATAAGAGAATAAAAGTGGAGAGAATGAGAGAGAAATGTATGGGAGGGGAGAAGAGAGGTAAAAAGAGGAAGGGATTTATATTACAGCATAGAGGGGATGGGAGTAAAGAGGGAAAAGATGAAGAAGAAAGGAGCTCTGGAGAAAAGAGAAGACTGAAAAAGATAGGAGACAGATAAAGTGAGAGTAATGCTAAAGGAAGAAGAAAAGAAAGGGAAGGTACCTAGAAAGGAAGAAAAGAAAAAGAGAAGATATAATAGTAGAATAGAGAAAAACAAATGAGAGAAGAGCTCCTTTTTGAAGGTAAATAGAAAAGAACTGGACTCTTCAGCCTTAAAAGGCAAATGTTGAAAAGATACCTAATAGAAATCTATTATATCATGAAAAAAGAGAAAAGTTTTGTTTATTAAATGTCCAGACACTGAAGATAATGGGGGAAGCCTTTGAAACTTGAACAAGGGAAGGGACAGAGCCTGGATTTCAAGCATCATTCCAGATCCAATCTTTAACCTGATTTTGGCATCTCTTGGGATTTTAGTCATGGAAAACTGAATGGAGTGGACCATGTCATTGGCTCAGTAAGGCAATTCATCTTTAAAGATGTAGGCAAAAAAGGGTTATATAGTATAACTATATATCTGAGGGACTTCCCAGGCTCCAAGAGCTCTTCATACCCAAAGGTCTTTTGCTTCATAGGCAAAATACATGCATTTATGCCCATGTGTACATGTGTATAAATGCATGTTTCTGGGTACAAAAATGTGCTCGTTGGATCATAGATTAAAATGTGAGAGCAATTCTGGGGATTATCTAGCCCTAATTTTTTTTTTTAATTTTAAAAAAGAGAAAATTGAGATTCAGAGAGAGGAAATCACTCATCCAAGCTCATACACTAGTTGAGTTCAGATTCAAGTTCAGGTGTGCAGGCTAAATCTAGTGGTTTTCCCACTCCACTGCCTTTTGATTTGAAATGTCAAGGATCCATCTTCAGAATAACTTAAAACAAATAAAACTTAAAATAAACTTAAAAACAAATGCATTATTTTTAAATGGCTTTAATCTAGATCTGCTCTAAGTGGTACCTTGATCCTCCAATCAAGATTGCCTTAGAATCCCATCTGCCTTTCAGTTGGGCAGGTAACTACAATTCTTTCTCCCTTTTAGTATAAACCAAAATGCACTAACAAATCCCAAAGGGATTGGGGGACTTCTCCTACTGTTTTTATTAGAGCAGAATAGGCTAGCCCAACAGACTTCACTCCTTCACTCCGATCTCATGATCCATTAAAGAGTTTGTTGGACCCCTTGCATTCTGGAGATAGCAATTAGGAAGTAATAAGGCACAATTAATTTCAATATTGTAGTTTTTCTTCATCATTTGTGCGTGTGACTTTGTGCTAGAGGGTGAATAAACACCGAGTGAATGAAATTAATTTGATTTTGCTACTTCTCAATATGTCAGTACTTCCCTTTGAAATCTGACGGAGGAGTGAGCGGGACTGGCAAGCTTCAGCTGAGACGCAGTGACATCTCCATCACTCGGAGCTGCACACGGAAGTAATCTAGGGCAGCCGTTTCCCTTCCCTTTCTTATACTCAGATTTGCAATTTCTTTTTCTTTTTTTTTTCCTTTTTGACATTTAACACCATTAGAACATACAGCAGGATCCAAGTACAGTTTCACTAGAGGTAAAATGCAAGTGATTTTTTTTTTCCTATCACAGTGTGCTGGGTAACCTTTAGATACACAGCTCGCATTGCAAACATTGACATAATGCAGGCAGCTCAGTGCAGTGCCTAAAAATAAATATAAGGAGTTCATATGCTAGGAAGAAGAGATATGCATTTAAATGGATAAAAAGCTCCAAGGTTTGCAGATTCTGGAGCTCCTTTGATCCTTTTCAATCTCACAGAGTACCACCAATTTGAACATCTCCATGGGGAGTTTGCCCCAGACTACCTTCTCTTGGCTCAGGGGAAAGAGGGGTCAGAGTTGAAATTCTAGTATCCACAATCCACTTCTCCTTCTAACTAGTGACCATTTATTGAGAGACAAGTTACTTTCTCTTTTGGGAGTTCACTGGAATGGAAGCTTCTCAAAAGCAAGGGTTTCTTTTTTCAGTTATTCAATTGCATCTCTAATCTTAGAACCTTGGGCAGTGTACTAGTTATCCCTTGAGAGGGAGGCACTTTGATGGTTTTGTTTTTTGTATCTCTAGGACTGGGCCTTGCAAGATAATTTGGGATTTTCAAGCTAGATTTCTTTCTTAAATGCCAAGCTTTGAACTTAAATCCTTTTTGTTCACATTGATTGGTCAATAATAGATCCCAGTCCAACATCTACTTTGCCATTGTTTAGGCCCTGATTGCCTCAGAATAAACTTAAATAATTGTTTACCCTCCTAGATTGATACATATGTATACATGCATGTATATATATATATATATATATATACATATATATATATGTATATATATATATATATATATATGAATGTATGGTTTTATGTGTGTATCTTTATGTGTGTATTTTTTTCTTTTTTAACTAGATAAAAGAGGTCATTCTTTGCCTCAACTCTTACCTAACTTTAACCATTCTTCCTATGTTACCTCAATCAAATGAGAAGTGGAAAAGATCTTAACTTTAAAAAGTCCAGGTTTCCCACTGGATCCAGAGTCGTCTCCAGTATTCTTGATCTATAGTTTGCCCCTGCATCCAGATGGCTCTGGAGGAGAAAGTGAGGCAAGTGACTTTGCACAGCTCTCTCTCCCTTAAACTCAATTCACTTGCAAGTCATGGGACTACCTTCCTGATGCCATGAACCTTTTTGAGAATGAATTCAAACAATAACAGCAGCATCTAGGCGTGTGAAATCAGACCATGATAGTAAAGTGCTATAGAAATGCTAGTAGTAGCAGCAGCAATATTAGTATTACATGATCAATGTGTGTTGAATTGAATTAATAAATGCTTGGTGGATTGGATTGTTGGATTGGACTCAGTTTCTTCATTTTAATATTTACAAAACTCTTGACATGTGTTATTTCAATTTGATCTCCCCCCAAAAAAACTAAAAAACAACCTAATCCTATGGAGTGGGTTCTGTTAAAATTCCATTTTTCAGAGGGGGAAACTGAGGATAATAGGACTTGATCAAAATCACGTATTCACTAAGAATGGTCTGAAGAAAGATTTGAAAGCAGGTTTTCCTGTCTCCATAACTATCACTCTATCCACTATGCTATTTGCTTGCCTGAGAAGAAAGTGAATTGGATTAATGATTTTGAAGTCTCTTTAAACTCAAAAGCTATTTCAACTCTCTCTCTCTCTCTCTCTCTCTCTCTCTCTCTCTCTCTCTCTCTCTCTCTCTCTCTCTCTCTCTCTCTCTTTCTCTCTCTCTTTCTCTCTCTCTCTCTCTCTCTCTCTCTCTCTTTCTCTCTCTCTTTCTCTCTCTCTCTCTCTCTCTCTCTCTCTCTCTCTCTCTCTCTCTCTCTCTCTCTCTCTCTCTCTCTCTCTCTCACACACACACACACACACACACACTCCTTTAGAAATTTTCCTTTCCTTATTGTTCTGGAGAAACTCTGGAAACTCTCCCCTTTAAGTGCTCAGATCCAACACTATTGGATGCCCTAGACCTTAGCAGAGGCATACCTAACTGGAACCTGCCATCAGGAGGTGTCCACAGAAAGTAGAAAAAGATGTTTCAATAGCTGCTGTAGGTTCATTATTCTATACCTTGCCTTCTTTGGACAGAAAGATTGGCCTGTAATTTCATATTCCTTAAAATAGTATTGAAAATAATGGATTATATAGGAGAGAGAATGCTGCATATGATTTAAATGATCTCACTCAAGCTCAGTTTTGTTATTCACTAAATAATCTTGGGTAATTCACTTTACTTCTACAGGACTCAGTTTCTCTTATCTCTAAAATGGAAGATTTAACAAGACATTCTTTGAGCATTCCTTCCAGTTTGAAATCTATGATGTGAGAAAAATCTGAGCTCTATTTCCCTGTTTGATAAAATGAGAGATTGGACTATAGCCTCTTCTAGTTCTAGGTCAGCTCTCTATTTGGGTCAAAATGGTGTTGCTGTAGAAAAAATGCAGGGCTACCGCTCTCCCCCTTTCAGAAATTATCTTGGCTACTTCCATGAATTTCAGGCTGAACCTAAATAAAGAGCACACACTGATGAACTAACGCAGGAAATATCATTTATAGAACTCAAATAAGGGTTGAGGAAATTTTTTTTAAAAATTTGAACTTGATTCACACATCCTGAGCCAGCCATCTTAAAGCCATCCAACAGCTCCCACCAGCCCACTGAGTCTGGGTTGGCTCCTCCCACACTGATCATCCTCCCTTCACCCCTTCCAACTACCCTCAGTTCCTTCAACTGCTCCCCAGTTTCCTAGGCTAAAAAAACCACAAGCATCTGCCTGCCTCAAATGTGTTCAGAGTATGATTAATGACACAAACTTTGGTCAAATCCAAACCTGAAAGGAAATAAATGAGAGGCAGAGTAGAGTAAATCTGTTTTATAGTCACTGCCTCCTGATTTCTCTTAGCCTCTGGGCAGAAGGGCAAATATTTATTTTCCATGGTTCTCCTGATTTTATCTCATTCCTTTCTTTACTGTTTTAGTTCTGACTTTATTATTAACTTGCTAAGTGACCTTAAGCAAGTCATTTAACCTCACTAAGCCTCACTTTTCTAATCTGAAAAATAATAGGCAGCCAGATCATCTCTAAGGTCTCTTTTCTGCTATAATTTGTTATGATTTAATGATTTTATTTTTGATCACTGTGAATTGTATAGGAGAAAATAGATGAAGCTACAATTAGGACTTTTTTGATTATGGGTTTCATTCTCCCCTTTCCCCTCCCTGCCCTGCACCATCCTGGTTTGTAGAACTTCAATTTGCTCATGGAAATAAATTCCTTTAGAAAGCAGATTATATAAGGACAGGCCTGGAAATGATGAAGTGTTATGGGGGAAAAGAAAATGTTTTATTATAGAAGGCAGCAAAATTTTCAAAATTCAACCTTTTTTCATTTCTTTCTTTTCCCTAGTCTAATACAGTGTCTGTCACATAATAACCAATAAATCCATCAACTAGTAGTTGTTAAGGAATTACTGTGTACTAGATAATGTACCAAGATACATTCAAGATATATAAAGTGGATATATACATGGAAAAATTAACTTTAGACAGGAGGGATCAATGAATAAATGCTAATTGGTTGATGAATTGCTCATCTTCCCAACTTGAGAATTCTAAGATTTACTTTCTCTAGTACAGAACAAAGGACACTGTATTTGGAATCAAGAAAACTAGGCTTGAATTACACTTGCTCTATGACCTTCAGTAACCATCTACTTACTACCAGTGTGACGGTGATGAGATTGTTTCACCCCTCTGAACTTCCTCATTTTCTAAATGATCAGATTTCATAGCTGATCTTCAAGATTTTTCCTAGCTCTAAATCCACGATTCCCTTCACAGAATTTATAGGCTCATTATTTGGAGCTGGCAGAGATCATCCATTCCCTCATGAAAGAAAGAGGAAAACTCAAGTTCTCTAAACCAAAAAAAAAAAAAAAGTAAAATTCAGATGCAAACCAAGATGTTCTATCTCCAAATTTAGTAAATCCCCCTTTTATGAGTCATTCTCAATTCACTTTTAGCACAGGACAAGTATCGACTCAAAGAGAAGGGCTTTATTATTATTTGGTCATGACTTACTACTCTTCATTACCCCATTTAGAATTGTCTTGGCAAGGATGCTGGAGTAGTTTTCTATTTCCTTTTCCAATTTATTTGGAAACTGAGGCAAATAGGGTGAAGTGACTTGTCTGTAGTCACACAGATGATGTCTGAGGCCAGATTTGAGCTCAGAAAGAGGATCGAACTCCAGGCCCAAGACTGAGCCACTTTGCTACTTTAGCTACTTTAGCTCCTATGTATTAGGGAATTTGATGGAGAGCTGGCCTTGGGATCAGAATAGGCCCAAATTCAAGTCGGGCCTCAGATTCTATCTATGGCATCCTTGGCAATTCACTGAACCTTGTGGTCTCATTTCCCTCATTCCCTCAGTATTATTTGGATTTCCTTTGAGAAGAAGACCAATGACAACATGGGAGTGTGAATGAGATTTAAGTGAGACAGAGTTGCATTAAGTCATCCGCCTTACTCTTTCTTCCTGAGTCATTCAACTCTAGGAGCAAGTCAAAAGTCAGGATGACTAGTGATGGTCCAGGATAAATTTGGTGTCTTTGATGTCCGACCAAGCTCTAAGCACTTTGCAGTACCTGCTTCAGCGCCTTCAGGGCCATTTGGAACAAACTGTTCTCATCCACCCATTCTGCAAGGGGGAGGCTTTACATGCTTGGGGTGGACATTTCCTTGATTTTCTTTTGGGTTTGAGACTTCTTGGTTATTTACTGGGGTGTGTTCATGTTTTGGCTTCTTGGAGTCACAAGTGAGAGTTGGATGACAGGTGAACACCAAAGGTAAATGAGCACTCCATCTATAAAATGGAGATAACAGTCATGAGGATCAGCTGAAATAACAAAGGTAAAGTTCTTTGCACTATAAATGCTATTATTACTCTCATTAATTAAGTCAGTTGTAGCCCATCTCCCACTTGGTCCCTAATCAGTGTGTAGCTGCCATTAACTTGTCTAAAGTTAAAAGGAACTAAATGTCTTATTGGAACATGGAATCTAGGAAGGGATAAAACAAAACCAAAAAAATCATTTAAATTAGACTATGAACTTCATCCTCTGAAAGATCCCGGGATACACTGACATTTGGAAGGTTCCCAGTTTTTATCTTTGATCTTAGGTTTTTGTAGTGTCTGAAGGGAACAGTTTTATGTTGGTAAAAACAAATGAAATCAAACTATTCGCTTTCATTCTATCATTAACATTGAACTATTTACTATTTGGTTTTTGGAAAAAAAATATATATATATGCTTCATTTCATATACAGTTAAAATGGAATTTGGCAGAATCCTTTTTAGTACTTTTATCCCATGAATTTCATGGGATGCTTCAGTAGGAAATAAAAATGGGCACTGTTCTTAGAATTAGAAGACCAGAATTCAAATCCCAGTTCTACCACATACTACCTCTGTGATCTTGGGCAAGTCATTTAAATTCTCTATGCCTCACTCATCTATAAAATAAAGGGATTGACTCCAGAACATCTCAGGTCCCTTTTAGTTCTAAATATAGAATCCTACCAGGATGGAACATCAGACATAAAATGTTAGCTCTGGAATCCACCTCTCTTCTTATGGGAGGAGAAACTGAGGTTTATTCATACTGGGAAAGTGAATTACCCAACATGACAAGGCAGTAATTGTCAATACTTTTCAAACCTAGATGATTTGGGAGTGATGAGATTCTTTGCTGCTCAGAACTAAAATACAAATAGGTTATCTTTTGTTAAAGATAACTGTTTCTGGACTTAATATAGACTTTGATTGTTGTTGTTCAGACCCATAAATTTATTATGAGGAAACCAGTTCTATAAGAGCAACTTGTCTGTAATTTTCATACACAAACTGGTGCACTGAGAGATCGAGGGATTTGCCGGTGGTACAAAACTAACATGCTTCAGGTGAGAATTTGAACCGTAGCCCACTTTCCATTATGGTACACTGGATCTCCACCTAATTCTTTTTTTTTTTTTTTTTTTTTTTTTTTTTTTTTGCTGAGGCAATAGGGAATATGTGACTTGCCCAGGGTCACATAGATAGGAAATGTTAAGTGTCTGAAGTCACATTTGAACTTGGGCCCTCCTGACTTCAGGGTTGGTGCTCTATCCACTAGGCCACCTAGCTGCCCCATCTCCACCTAATTCTTAATCCTTTAAAATATATAAACTTTTGATTCAGACAGCAGGAAGGAGTATAGAAATGAAATTTGATTCAGGAAAATTCAAGCTTACTTTCTTATTAATGTTGACCTTGCTAATACTATAGAATTAGGAACAGAGAGGACAAGATGCATTAGGAAGAATGTAATTCAGAATGTACTAAGGTTCAATCCTGTGAGCACTAAAACAGCAGCTAGCACTCTGAATTTTATAATTCAGACTCAGAGAAGAGAGCATAAAGCATCTCTAGGTAAAAGAGCATGAACACTTAATAACTTTTCATGTATAATCCCACATGGTTTTTGAGACTCATTGAATTAATTCATCTCTCAACCAGGAGTGAATTAGAATGATTGTCTTTCCAAATCCCCTCCCTCCAAGAAGTGACTGTTCCCATATTTTAACATCTTTGCTAAGTGGACATGGTGATACAGTGATTATTTTTAATTTGTATTTATCTGATTTAATACCAATAAAATCATAGAACCAATCTCTATCTGTCCTTATCCATATTTTATTAATTAATGATTTGAACATTTCCCCAAGTTACTATTGTTTCACATACCTAATATAATTTATGTTTTTTTCTTTTATAAAATAAAAATTCATGTACTTTGACTTTTGAAAGGATTTTAATATTTTCAAAAGAAGCACAGCTTTTGATACTAATGTTCAGGGTAACAGGAAATATGACTCATCATTAGAATATGACAATAAAAGAGGATGGTATAATATAATCAAAAGGAACAGTTTAGATTAAATGATCTGTAGACTTATTGGAAGTTAAGAAGACATACTCATGTGAAGAAACCACAGACTGGAGAAGGATCAGATATAGAGTGGACATACCAGTGAAAAACAGAAGGGAGCATAATGGAAGATGTCTAAATGGAAGAAAAAAAGAAGTGATATTTTGGAAGAACCCTTGTCAAGAAGAAGGAAATGGATGATGAGTTTAGGACAAGGATCACATAAGGTGCAGCATGGCTTAATGCGAAAAGTCTGTTTAAAAGATCAGATTTAAATCTTGGCTCTGTTCTGGGGAACCTTGTGTCCTAGCCATTTAACATTTCTATGATTCAGTTTCCTTATATGTAAAATAAGATTGATTAGTCAAGTTAATTTCTAAAGTCACTTCCAATTCTATATTCTAGAATCAATGTGATACATGTGAGGCAGTTTGATCAAGTGGATGGAGCTGTCCATGGATACTAATCTTGGTTCTTCCACATGTTGGGCATGTAATGTTGAATAAGTCACTTAAACTTTCAGAACTCTCTAAAATGAAAATTTGCAAAGAAGGAGATGTTTTGAAGGGGCAGAGGAAGCTTCTTTACAGGAATTCTCATTCTATTAAAAAGACAGGCATGCTTTTAAAAATTGTAGTAAAGATTTAGTACTGAAGGTAAACTAGAACTATTCAGGCATTAAATTGACTTAATGATAATTTTACTGTTCCAAAAAGAGAGGAAGCACTGAGACAGACTATTTGGATGTGATTTGGACAAATCAAATAGAAATAAAAAAAAAACTGAGGAAAAAGTGACTGTGACAGCAGACTTTGACACAGGGGTGAAAAGAATGGTAGAAAAAAGAATACTGCTTGATCTACTGTAGAGAGCTGCAGTGAGAAGATTTCCAAGAGTTAAGAAGAAATATAGTATGATAGAGCTTGAAATTCTATGGGCAAGTTGATCCAAGATGAATGGCTTACACTTAAGAATAAAATGCCAATGACATGAATACAAATCCAAGAAATGTATGGAAGAAGACTGATGTGGAAGTATGGGACATCTAGATATTGACCAACTTTTTGGATGTTAAAAAGACACATAGATATATAGCTTTCAGCTATAGGAAGAGTCACTCAAATACCAACTTCTCTCTGGTAGCAAGAGACTGCCATCCCAAAAGGCACAATCATGAACCTCTTCAACTTTTGATGAAAAAGAAAGAACTTATTCTTTTGATCACATTTGTGAGTATTGCTGGAACTGGAGCAGTCTGTATGTTCATATAGTTCCTTTTCAAAACTGATGTGATTTTTAAGAGAAAGAAAAATCCAGAATTATGGGAAAGTGTGAAAATCTTTGCCAGCTTCAAAAGCTTTTCACATTTAACCAAAAATGGGAACCTGTTAAAGAGTTGCAGACTGTCAAAGTGTTGACCAAATGAAGTCTCCTTCTAAAGCACTCTATGAATCTAGTGGAAACATTTCCTCACAAACTAGGCTACTGAAAAAAGTGTGCAGAAATACTTCTGCTACATTTTAAGGATCTCCCTACATTTTGTGGCTCTGAATAAGAAATTCCATTTTGCCTTCAAAGTGGCAAGCTTGGCAATCTCTGCAGTCAGTCCAAAAAAAGATTCTCATATTTGCTGTCTTATACTAAAGTTGAATTTTCTACTATGTATGTAGCTCATTAAAGTATTTATGAACATTAAAAAATCACATAGAGCTTAGATGACTTGGGATACATAGAAGTGACACTGTTCTTTCAGAGTATCAAGAATATTAAAACTCAAAAGAAAATGAAACTATTAATGCTAGGCATAATCTCTAAGGGTTTTATTTCTCTCTCTCTATATATATATATGTATATATATATTACATATATATAGCATTCATTTTTATTATTATTATTGAAGCTTTTTTATTTTTAAAACATATGCATAGATAATTTTCGACATTCACCTTGTGCTCCAAAATTTTTCCTTCCCTTCTTCTCGCCTTCTTCTCCTAGACAGCAAGTAATTCAAAATATGTTAAACATGTGCAATTCTTCTATACATATTTCCATAATTATCATGCTGCACAAGAAAAATCAGGTCAAAAAGAAAAAAATGAGAAAGAAAATAAAATGCAAGCAACCAAGAACAAAAAAAGTAAAAATGCTATGTTGTGATCCACACTCAGTTCCCACAGTCCTCTCTCTGGTATAGATGGCTCTCTCTATCACAAAATCATTGGAACTGGCCTGAATCATCTTATTGTATTTTTTTATTAATTTTATAATTACAAATTTTTGACAATACATATGCATAAGTAATTTTTTTATAACATTATCCCTTGTATTCATTTTTCCAATTTACCCCTCCCTCCCTTTACTCCCTCCTCTAGATGACAGGCAATCTCATACATTTTACATATGTTATAGTATAACCTAGACACAATATATGTGTGTAAATCCAATTTTCTTGTTGCATGTTAAGAATTGGTGAATAATCTTATTGTTGAAAAGAGCCATGTTTATTGAACTGATCATCATGTAATCTTGCTGTTGCCCTGTACAATGATCACCTGCTTCTGCGTACTTCACTTAGCATCAGTCCATGTGAGTCTCTTTAGGCTTCTTTGAAATCATTCTGCTGGTCGTTTCTTATAGAACAGTAATATTTCATAATATTCATGTAGCATAACTTAGCCAATCTTCAACTGGTGAGCATCCACTCATTTTCCAGGTTCTTGCCACTATAAAAAGGGCTGCCACAAACATTTTGGCACATATGGATCCCTTTCCTTCCTTTATGATCTCTTTGGAATACAGGTACAGTATTAACTTTTTTAAAGTTAGGAAGGAGGCAAGAAAAAAATCAAATTGGGAAAGATATATGTAGGGCAATATCCCTGGATAATGGAGACAAAAGAAAATGACTCAGATCTTTTTTTTTTTTTTCTAGAAAGGCAGCATTGCATTGTGGTAAGAATTTTACACTGTTTGCTCTGGAGTCATCATTCAAACTCCCTGAGTTTCAATTTCCTCATCTGCAAAACCCGCATTGCAATATGGATCCTGTGGGGTAATTGTGAGGAAAGGCAGGTATGAGGAAAGCCCTTTGGAAAATTTAAAATGTTACATGAATGAGATTACTATGGCTTTTCTTGTGGGGAAAAAAAGATCTTTAGGCTGGTTTAGAAACAAAAAATAAAATAGTTAAAGTGAAATGAAAGCCCAATCAGGAAATGGTAAGAGTTATATTAATTACACTCCAACCAAATCCAACAAGTTGCTATTATGTGCAGGACACTATGTTGAGTGGTGGGGATAAAAAAAAAAAATGGAATCTGTCCTCAAAGAACTTATATTCTTTTTTCTTTCAGCTGAGGCCATTGGGGTTAAGTGACTTGCCCAAGGTCTGTGTGATTTTGTATCTGAGGTCAGATTTGAACTCTGGTCCTCCTGACTGAAGGGCTGGTGCTCTATCCACTGCACCATCTAGCTTCCCTGAAAGAGCTTATATTCTACTGAAAGAATGCAATATGTAAACAAGTATATGCATGATCATTAAAAGAGAAGAGAGACAGTGCTAATGACCCAAGGGATCAGTAAAGGTGATTTATATAAGATGATAGTGAACTGAATCTTGGAGGAATTCAGATATTCTAAGAAAGAAGAGTATAATAATAAAAAACAATTGAACTATTTGTTTTATTGTATATTGTTATGGCCTCAGAATTCACACCTTGGAAATAACCTCTGTCTTTGGGGTCCTTTTAATTGGATGGCTTCTCTCAGAACTTCTATTTAAGGAGTGCTCTTAGGATGTTCACAGGTGACTCAATGGATAGAGCATTGGGTCTTCGAAGACTTGAGTTAAAATTTCAGTTTCAGACACTTCTTAACTGCATAACTCTGAATAAGTCATTTAATCTCTGTTTATTTTAATCCATTGGAAAAGGAAATGGCAAACCACTCCACTGTCTTTGCCAAGAAAACTCCATAAATGGCACTGGTGTGTTGTGGTTTGCAGGGTCAGAGTCCAACATCAGTGAACAAACAAATGTCAACAATAACAACCTAGAATGCCCACCTTCCGACTTCTCCAAATTTACCTCTGGCCAGGCCCATTCTCTTCCCTTTCCTTTACAGATTCCTTTGATGTGTTGTCTTCCCTATTAGAAAAAGAAGCCCTTTGAGGACAGGAATTGATTCTTTTTGCTTGCATTCACTTAATCCCTAGCACATCGTGTCTAATAAATTTTTGTTGGTTATTTATTGAACCTTGGATTATTTAACCAGGTTTTTGAATATTTAAAGGGAAATGGGCAACAGAAAAGACATTGACATCAATGATAATGATTTCAAGCAGTAGTTTACCTCTAGCAAATTAATTGGCTTAATTATGGCAGATAAAAAGAGATCAAAAGAGGGCTGAAAGTTCTTTAGTCAGCAGAAATTTTACTTGCCAAAAGATTCACTGATTTAGAATTTGAATTTGGGAGGAGCAACCAAAAATATCTGTAAAACAATTACACAATGCCTGGCACATAGTGGGTACTATATTAATGTTTATTCTCTTCTTCCTTTAAAAATCTGAAGATTGATAGATGATTATAAATAGTATTACTTCATGAAGTGGAGAAGAGTAATGGAAGGCATTATTGTATGTTTTATATATTATATTGCATGTTTTATATATACATGCACCATATTGTGTTAGGATTACTAAGTGAGAACTCAGGTTGTCTGGAGGGTGACAAGGTGAGAATTCAGGTTTTCTGGACAATTACAAGGTGAGAACTCAGGTTGACTTGATAAGAGGGGGCAAGCTCATTGGCTGGGGTGGTTCTTCCCAGAAGCCCTTGCATTATCCCACGCCCATTCTCTGGGAGAATAAAAGAGAGGACAGCACTGGGCGCAGGGCAGATCGGCCTGGAGAAGGATAAGAGCTGGAGGAGATTCAGAGCCAGGATTCAAGGAGAAGACTCTGAATTGCATCAGGCTTGACGGGGCTCTCTGCAGGAAGGGAAGCCACTTCTTTGGACAAGAGTTAACAGCAACTGCCTGGAGACAACGGTTCATTACAGGAAGAAGAATCTGTTGGAGAGATTTGAGTAGAAGACACAGCAGATCTTTTCCCAGAGAGTGATCCGGCAGCTTCTGGAGACGATAGCTCGCTACATTTGGCGCCCAACGTGGGGCAAGGACATTTGCTTATCCTGACAAGAGGAGCTAGACCAGACCTTCGCAATTTGGCGCCCGAACTTTTGGTCGTCTATCTTTTATTCATGTTGTGGTAGACACCTTTTCAGGATTCACATTTGCAATGCCAGCAGCAAAAGAGACAGCCCGAGTGGTCACTGAATTCCTTATACAGGCTTTTGCAATTATGGGTGTGCCACAAGCAATAAAAACAGACAATGGACCTGCATATACGTCCAAACATTTTACACACTTTTGTGCACAGTATAAGATTTTACATACCACGGGCATACCCTTTAATCCTCAAGGACAGGCAATAGTAGAGAGAAGAAACAGAGATATTAAGACACTCCTCCAAAAACAAAAGAAAGGGGGAGCCACAGGTAGCCCTAGGGAACTTCTAAATTTAGTTCTCTATACCATTAATTTTCTAATTTTTGACAAAGATGCACTGGCTCCAGCAGACAGGTTTTATAACCCACCAGAAGGGCAGTGTCCAGTGAGAGCATCTCCACTGTCCTTAGATAATCGCCAGGTGATGTGGAGAGATCCAGAAAGTGGTGAATGGAAGGGACCAGATAGGTTAACTGCCTGGGGGAGAGGGTTTGCTTGTATTTCTTCAGCAGGAGAAGGAATCAGATGGGTGCCAACGAGTCATATTCGCCTTGTCCATCAGAGAGAGACAGAAAAAGAGAAAGATCTCAAAATAAAGGAGAAGATCTAAGAAACATCTGACACTGAAAGAGCCATTGGACTTCCTCACACAAGATGAGACTAATGGACAATGGACTTATGGACATTTATAAATTTTCAATTTATGATTATGTTATATACTTCTAGCATGTGTTATGTTACTATGTTACTATGTGCTTATGTAATTTATGTAATTATCTGTAATACTTCCCATATTGATGGATTTATGTTTCAAGGTCATGACTGTCCTATGTTCTAAATCAAAAGAAAGGGGGAGATGTTAGGATTACTAAGTGAGAACTCAGGTTGTCTGGAGGGTGACAAGGTGAGAATTCAGGTTTTCTGGACAATTACAAGGTGAGAACTCAGGTTGACTTGATAAGAGGGGGCAAGCTCATTGGCTGGGGTGGTTCTTCCCAGAAGCCCTTGCATTATCCCACGCCCATTCTCTGGGAGAATAAAAGAGAGGACAGCACTGGGCGCAGGGCAGATCGGCCTGGAGAAGGATAAGAGCTGGAGGAGATTCAGAGCCAGGATTCAAGGAGAAGACTCTGAATTGCATCAGGCTTGACGGGGCTCTCTGCAGGAAGGGAAGCCACTTCTTTGGACAAGAGTTAACAGCAACTGCCTGGAGACAACGGTTCATTACAGGAAGAAGAATCTGTTGGAGAGATTTGAGTAGAAGACACAGCAGATCTTTTCCCAGAGAGTGATCCGGCAGCTTCTGGAGACGATAGCTCGCTACATTATTGTATGTTTACATTATATATGATAAAAATATAAATTAAAATATGCAAAGTAGTTAAATAAAAGTTGGTGGTAATAGTAGGTGGTAATCATATAGAAGATCAGACTTGAGTTACATCCTAATGGAAGAAAGGCACTTTACAGAGTAGAATTAAGGAAAGCTGGAGTGAATCCAGAAATGAGGGATAAAGAGTACAAAGACAAAGAGATGGTCAGTGGAATGCCATGCATGAGGAACAGAGGAAAGTTTGTCTGGATCACAGATTACAGGAGTAGTAATAATGTCCCTTGAAGCTCAAAAGATTGATTGAAGACAGGTTGATTAACACTTTAAAAGCTAAACCAAGGAATCTGGAGAAAGGGACGATAGCATAGGTGTGGAGAAAATCTGAGCCTTTATTATAACCAAAATACTAACCATAAAAACCTCAGTAACTCTTGATCTTTATGCTTACTCTTCAATCGATACAATATTAATATGAAAATTAACTAAATAAGATAGAAAGTTATAATCAATGATAGTGGTAATAGTGAACAATCAAGAGGCATGTTTTTAGCCACTTGGTCTTTTTTGTGTGGATGTAGATAATGATGACCTTCATCTTTACCTTTTCACATTAACTAGAAGGTCTAGAGAATCTAAGATTCCATTGTGTGGTTAAATTGCCCCCTCACACACACACATACACACTCTCTGAATCATAAAGTAACTTCTATTTATCAGGATTCCTTGAAAAATGTAATAGCAGAATTGTCAAATAAGAAATGTGAGTGAAGTATAAAACAGAGGCATGTAACCTTGGCCCAAATGTTTCAGCACAACATCAAGAAGGGACTGTCCATAAATGGTGTGATCCTCCAGGGACTCCTGTTTATGGATAACATCATACAGACCACATTCAGTCTCTTCAATTTACAGAGCTTCTGGAAAGAGATGAGTAATCACTCAAAAGACTTTAGTGTGTGTATCCACACAAAAAAGACCAACTGGGTAAAGAATGTTTCTTGTCCAGATTTCAACATGCATTTGAATAAATGTCTTATAGATTATTCCAATAGTAATTATATTTATAGACAATACATATAGACAATGAGATGAGCTCAGAGCTAAAAAGAAAATTGGATCAGGGAGCAGCTAGGTGGTGCAGTGGATAGAGCACCAGCCCTGAATTCAGGAGGACCAGAGATCAATCTGGTCTCAGACACTTAACACTTCCTAGTTGTGTGACCCTGGGCAAGTCACTTAACTACAGCCTCAGAAAAAAAAAAAAAGAAAGAAAGAAAGAAAGAAAAGAAAAGAAAATTGGATCATCATGGAGAAAGTCCTTGGGAGTTTATCTCTTAAATCTATACAAGAACTTTAGCGATATAACTGCCAACCAATATTTACAGAAATATAATCCTAAATAATTGGGAAAACAAATTCTCATGGGCAGATGGAATTAATATATTAAAATTAAAATACAATCTAAATTATTTTAAGCACTCTACCAAATACCAAAAGGATTACTTTATAAAATTAGAAAAATAATACATTCTTATAGTGTCAAAAAAGTCAGAAAATTCAAAGGAATGAATAAAAAGCAAGAGGCAGGATTTAGTCAGAAAAGGTGATATTATAAGCAAATTAAGAGAATGAGAGGTAGCCTACTGCTAAGATCCTTGGAGAAGGGAGGAATTTGTGGCCAAAAACGAACTAGAGAACATTATGAAATACGAAATGGATAGTTTGATTACATTCAATTAAAAAGATTTTGTACAAATAAAACCAATGCAATCAAGATTAGAAAGAAAGAAGAAAGCTGGGAACATTTTTTTTTTAAATAGCCAGTGTTTCATTTATAAAATGTATAGAGAACTGACTCAAATTTATAAGAATGTAAGCCATTTCCCTAATTGATAAAAGGTCAAAACATATGGATAGACAATTTCCAGACCAAAAAACTAAAGTCTTAGAGAAAAGGAGGGGAAGAGGAGGGGAAAAAATTTGGAATGCAAGATTTTGCAAAGGTGAATTTTGAAAATGATTATATTTGCATGTATTTGGGGAAAAAACAGTATTAAAAAAGAAAAAAAGTGAGAAGGAAGAAAGCCTAGTAGTGCCAGATCTTCAACTGCACTACAATGCAGTCATTCTCAAAACAATTTTACATAGGTTTAAAAAATTAAAAAACAAAACCAAGAAACAAACAACAATGACAACAGCAACAACAACAACAAACACAACAGAGAGATCAATCTATGGAAGAGATTAGCTATTCAAATATTCCCAAATATATCTAATATCAAACTATTTGATAAACATAAAGATATCAGATGTTAGGGGAATGATTTTCTATTTAACAAATGATGTTTGGAAAACTGAACATTCTGAGAGAAATAGATTTAGACCTATATATCATACCTTATAAAAAGATAAGCTTTAAGTGAACATGTGACCTAAATAGAATAGTTTATATCATAAAAAATAGAGATTTAAAAAAATGTACCTGTTTGATTTGTGAATAGAATAGTTTAATATAATAATTTGAGAATAGTAAATCTAAATAAGGGATGGAAAAGATCACACAATATAAACTGGATAATTTTAGTTATATAAAATTAAAAAGTTTTTGTGCAAACCAATCTAATGAGTCTTAGATAAAAGGGAACAATTAACTGGGGGGAAATGTAGCTAATTTATCTAATACAATTCTTATTTCTAAGATACATAAGAAATTGAAAATTATAGTAATAAGTGGTAGTATATGAATAATATTATGCTTTAAGAAATGAAGAAATAGATAATTGCAAAGAAATAAAGATATATATTAACTGATGCAGAGTGAAGTAAGGAGAAAAATACTTTAGCTTAAATATTAAAAAATAAATAATTTTGAGAATTTTTATGAACTGATGATGAAATGAACAGAGCCAGGAGTATAATTTGTGTATTAATTACAAAACTATAAAGAGAACCAACTTTGAAAGCTGTAAGAACTCAGAATACAATAACCGTGTATGAGTTCAAACAAAAATTATAAATCATAACAAACATCTACTGAAAGAGAAATGATAGGATCTACATATACATACATTTATATATATAATATGTATATATAAATATGTGTATATATTTACTGAGGGAATTTTTTATTTGCCTTGTATATTTTTTATAAGGAATTAATTTTTCATTTCTTTTTTTACTGGGAGGGGTATGGAAGGGAGAGAAAATGGATTTCTGTTAATTAATAATTAAACTTTGAGTGGGTCAGGAAGAGCTCCAGATGTGGAAGCTGCTTTATCTTCAGACAAAGTCACATTATTAGTTTCCTTAATTGTTTTACTTTGTCATGATAGACTTCTGCTCTATAAATATTTGCAATGTTAAACAAAATAAACCAATACAAAAATTTTAAAGAACTTGTAGAAGTACTATTAAAAATAATAGCTTTATATTTTCAAAATATATACAAAGATAATTTTGAACATTCACCTTGTGTTCCAAATTTGAAGAAGCACTTTTACTGACCCTAAACTTCCCAAGAAATCATAGGTCTCCCTTTTCAATATCAGAAGAGTAGAGTCATTTCCCATCATTGGAGATCTTTTATTTATGCACAAACACATAAGCACATACATACACCCATACATACAAATAAACTCTTGTTGGTCAAGTATTATTTTGGTTAAATAGTCTCTGTGATAATTTCTAATTCTTAGTTTCTGTAATTCTATTGGTAAAAATGATCAAGCCCATTCATCATGGCTTTTCTTTATATCCCCAGTGCTTAGCACAGTGTCTGGCACATAATAGCCATTTATGAGATGTTTATTGATAGACTGATATCTCTCCCAGTAATAATTGAAACAAAGTTTTAAGGACAAAAATTGGTATATATACATATATATATATGAATATATAATATACTGATATATATAAACATATATATGTGTATATATATATATATATATATATATATATATATATATATATATATATATATATATATATTCAGTATTGATGCTAAAGCTAACTAATTAACTAAGAAGCCTTTGACTCCCTGAAACCTTTTCTTCTTACCTATCATAAGTTGCCAAACATAAATTCTACTTTATCCTTACCATATACTTTCCCTGTTTGGACTCATGTGTTGGTGAACTCCCCAGGAGGGAGTAACCCAACTTTTCTGATTTTTGCCACCATAAATGTATTTTATCTCATCTCATCTGATCTTTCATTCCTGCAAGGGAATCCTTTTATTCTTCAGC
This sequence comes from Sminthopsis crassicaudata, assembly GCF_048593235.1. Taxonomy (NCBI): domain Eukaryota; kingdom Metazoa; phylum Chordata; class Mammalia; order Dasyuromorphia; family Dasyuridae; genus Sminthopsis; species Sminthopsis crassicaudata. The sequence continues at coordinate 31,793,300 of NC_133621.1, read as the reverse complement.
AATTCAGAATCTCTATGGTTTGAACCTCCAATGCCATTCCATCATCAAACGAAAGATGAAGCTCATAGGTCCCTGAGGTGGAATTTGTTCTTAACCTATTTGCCATTGTTTTATATCAACTCTGAGGAGATGGGCAACCTGCTGGTTGGGCTCCATGGCTACACAGTATAAAAACCCTAGAATTCTACTAAACTTCATGAGATCCTTGGCTAATTGGTTCATGGGAAGGTCAAGGATGTTGCAGTGGTGGCAGGGAGCCCAAGAGAACAGCATTAGATGAGATGAGGGAATTAAAGTCCAACATTCCACAGTGAATGAGCAAGCAGCTGGTGTGTGGCTGGACAGCTTGAATTCTCTGTGGGTAGATTGGATATTTGGATGGAAGGGCATGAGTTGGTTGGCTTGAACTTTCATTGTGAGCAGCAGGTGTTATAATGGGCAGTCTGGATTTTTTTTTTGAGAAGCTGGATGGAGTATCAGACTTTTAACCATTGCTTCTTTGTAGCAAAACATTTTTTCCTGCTATGGCCTTTGTACACCAAGCAAATTTTGATCAGTTGAATAGTTTGGAGGGAGTTGGAATTTCTCTCTTCCTAGATATGAGCCACATTTACAAAACTGAGTAGAATTGGATTAATTTTGAAGAGGAGTTACATATTATAATAATTTCCAATTGTCCATTACCTTAGAGAAAGAGTCTGTCGGAAAAAAATACAACAGCTTAAGTTTTTGAGAAATGGTACTGATGAGATTCCAATAATATTTTTTCTTTAATAGATATTATCCAGGATTTTGTATTTATGTCCATACATTGCATCTATGTATACATGCAGATACACACTTGGTATAGTCTTTTTGTAATGAAGAACATTAGAATTCATTTGTAACATTAAGTATATTTTACTTGATTATCCAGTGAATGGAAGCATCATCCTGTTCCTTCCAGCCTGACCTCAAAAGATTACTATTAGAGGACACGAAGTGGCAGAGCAGAAAGAAAAGAAGGGACTCTACAATAAAGGCAAGATGGGTTTATTCCCTCTTTTAGAATGGAGAATGAGGTTTTCCAAGTTTTGCTGGTCATTCTTTGGTACAAATTTCCTTGCAAACGACTGAATTTTTTTTCTTTCTTTCCTTTTTTAACTTTTATTGTTTCATTGTTCCTTCTTTCCTTTCCCTTCCCTTTCCTTCCCTTTCTTTCCTTTCCCTTCCATTCCTTCTGTTTCCCTTCCCTTCCTTTTCTCTTCCCTTCCCTTCCCTTTCCCTTCCCTTCCCTTCTCCTTCCTTCCCCTTCTCCTAGCTTCCTTTCCCTGCCTTTTCCTTCTCCCTTCCCTTCTCTTTCTCCCTCCCTACTCCCCCTCCTCTTCTTTCTCTTCTTTCCTCCCTCCCTTTCCTCTTTCCCTTCCCTTCCCTCCCTCTCTCCCCTCCCTTCCTCTTTCCCTCCCCTTCTTCTCTCCCTCCCCTCCTTCCCTCCATCCCTCCCTCTCTCCCTTCCTCTCTCCCTCCCTCTTTTCCTCCCTCTTCCTTCCTTCCTTCCTTCCTTCCTTCCTTCCTTCCTTCCTTCCTTCCTTCCTTCCTTCCTGCCTTCCTTCCTGCCTTCCTTCCTGCCTTCCTTCCTGCCTTCCTTCCTTCCTTCCTTCCTTCCTTCCTTCCTTCCTTCCTTCCTTCCTTCCTGTGCTAATGGATTGCTATTTGTTCATAGTTCCAGGTGGAAAGGGTTTCCCATGCCCCCTCCCTTTTTCAGCCCAGTGCCCATTCCCTCCTGGGTACACTAGTTGCCCAGCCGTTCAGCAATCCAGGCCAACCAGTGAAGCATTACACAAGTACCAGGACTGAATGTCTCACTGCTTTGGTAATGGTGACAATCTGGGAACGGGCAGTGACCGATATTGATCACCATAGCACCTTCCCAAAGAGAGGGATGGGAAAAAACCCCTGGACTTGCTGAGAGTACAGTGTGTTCCCTCCATGGTTGGCCCATTCCTCTGAGCCCAGCCATGAGAACTAGTTAATCTTTGAATTATCAAAGAACCTGTGATTGCCTGGCATTTCCCCAGCTCACAAAGGAAGAACCGCTATCACTGCCATTGCCAGAGCTGGAGCCTAATGGAGAGAAGCTGCCGAGCAGCTGAATAATGCACAGTATGATACAGGCCGGCCACCAGGAGCAGCCCATTAGCTGTATTTCAGTTGAAAGTAAAAGTGTACAGAAATGCAGAATTAGCTACCAGGGTGATTAACCATCCTGCAACAGAAAACCTTTCGGGGTAGCTTTCTTGGCAGTCTCCATCCTGCCCCAGGTGCCCAGGAAACTTAGGGGTGCTGTTGATGAGTTTGCACTTGGGTCAGCCTTCAGTTGGAAAAGACATCATCTCCATTCCTTGGTGGCCTAGGAGGGCAAGTACTTTCAGATTGTGCCTTATCTAGGGGAAAAGAAACTATTTTTGTTATTGCTAGTCAAATTGTTTTTTTTTTTTTTAAGACCTTTACTTCTCTATTTTTTTTAGAAGAGGGAACTAGATATGTACCAGACCTGTGGTATGGGGGTGGAGGCGGGAAAAAGGAAAGAAAAAGAAAAAGGGTTCAAAACTAGGTCTAGGGCCAGGAAGGCCAGGGAAGTACCCCAATGACTTCCACTTTTCTCTCTCACACACCTCACCAGTTTTGATGATTTTTGAGATGATCCCTTGATGGAGGGAACCAGGGTGTGTGTATTGCCTCCTACTGTGATCAGACTGCTGGAACATTGGACTGATTCAGTAATAATTATCTCCGTGCTCTCAGGTAACCATTCTGGAACTGCTGGTTCTATTCTCTCATTGTTTTTGTTGTGGTGGTTCTTAAGGTTGCCTTTTTCCTTTCACCCCTGGCATGAAGTTGTTCCTCGGGCATAATGGGGAATATTAAGGAGACATAATCAGAGAAAAATTATTTTAGATTCTTCTATGTGTGTGTATTTATATACATACATACACACATGTTTTATATATATATATAACATATATGTGTGTATATATGTATATATATATATATGTATGTATATATATATATATGTACAATTACAACATTATCAAATCATAGTTTTCTATCTGGAAAACCCTATAGAGATTATCTTATTCAGTGCTACCATTTTCCAAGAGGAGAAAATTGGGTCGTGGCTATTAAATGGCTTGCCCAGTGTCTTACAGGTTGTAAATATGAAATGAAATCATGAATATAGATTTTTAAAAATGAACCCATACTAGAGGTATGAGATCCCCAAAGGAAAAACAAAGTCTGCCCTTGGGGAAGTTTCATTCAATTGGATAGGAAGCATTAAAATATTCAATATAAAATGATTATTGATTTGATAATGAAACTTTTGAGTATTATATATAGAACACATAGCTTACATTTATTTATACCTTAAGGTTTGTCAAGCAATTTAGAGTTTTTAATCTTCATTTTTTCTTCAGAACAACCTTGTGAGATCAATTCATTTAATTAAGCCCATTTTACAGGTGAGGTCACTGAGGCTCAGGAAAGTTGGATGATTTGCTTTAGGTACATAGATAGCAGGGTTCTCAGGTAAGTAAACCTTGACCCCAGTTCTCCCTGAAATCAAGGTCAGGCTGATGTTCCATGAGGCAATGCTCACCCTTTGGTTCTCCTAAGAGATTATCTCAAAATCACTAAAACTGGTGAGATGTGTGGATGAGAAAAATGGATGTTATTTGGATACTTCCCTGGCTTCTTGGCCACAGACCTCATTTTAAACCTTTTTTTTCCTTCCCTTTTCCTTTCTCCCTGACCCCAGTTTTGGGGCATATAGTAGCCTCATCTTTTTAAATGTTTTTTTCTTTATTTAATGCTTCCCCCAAGTTGCATTCAAAACCCCCCAAAATACATTTATTTTTTAATTTTTTTGAGTTCTAGATCCTCTTCCTTATCCCAACTCACTAAGTTAGAGAGAGAGAGAGAGAGAGAGAGAAAGAAAAAGAGAGAGAGAGAGAGAGAGAGAGAGAGAGAAAGAGAGAGAGAGACAGAGAGACAGAGAGAGAGAGAGAGAGAGAGAGAGAGAGAAAGAGAGAGAGAGACAGAGAGAGAGACAGAGAGAGAGAGAGAGAGAGAGACAAGAGAGACAGAGAGAGAGACAGAGACAGAGACAGAAAGAGAGAGAGAGAGAGAGAAAGAGAGAGAGAGAGACAGAGAGAGAGAGAGAGAGACAGAGAGAGACAGAGAGACAGAGAGACAGAAAGAGAGGGAGAGAGAGAAATAGAGAGAGAGAGAGAAATAGAGAGAGAGAGAGAGACAGAGAGAGAGACAGAGAGAGAGAAAGAAGAGAGAGAGAATATACATTACAATCTGTATTCAAACACAATCAGTTCCTTCTCTGTAGTCCCATCTTCTAACCAAGGCATAAATTTGCTTCAGGTTTCCAGGCTTCCGACTATTCCTATTTTCCTACTAGAAGGTCAGTTTCCACCACTCTTTCTGTTCTATAAAAGATCTTCATTTTTTCTTATTTTAAGAATTAGGGCTTCTCTGATGTGGAGTACTCTCTCCAATAATGTAGGTTACTACCTTTCTATGATGAATAAATAGTCTCTAAGAGTGACTGGGTCTTAAACAAAATTAATTATTTGGCAGACAGCCTAAGGATGAGCCCTGTTAAGTTGGTCCTTAGAGGATCAACACAAAGTCTGTTGCCAAGCCATTTCTCAAGTGGTTTGGAAGAACCTACCAGAGCTTGGACGTCACAGTGATAGTCTGAGATAATTGTGGGAAATATTGATGCTACTCCAGAATCTAGAGTCTAGATGACAAATATTGGTTTCAGAAAGAGACTACTCTGTTGAATATCAAGCAGTGTGGTCACAATCCCTCACATAACAATACTATGATTTGGGAAGTGAGGGATTATCCCTTTTACATTGTGACTTACTCATTACAGTTTTAATATATGTATGGTATTATAAAATATCAGAGTATTTGGTCTTTTAATATCATATAATTCAGACTTCTCTATGAAAGGAGAACCAGTCATAAGAAATGTTCCAGATTTCAGGGGTGCCATGCCCTTAACATATGTGATGTGGAAGGGATAACTGCATCCATGGTCCTAAGGGCCTTGGCTGGTACTGGTGACAGAGAGAAATATAGCACATGAAGAACTGGTGGGCACTCAGGTACTGGGAATTCCTATATCAAACCAAAGAAATTCCAGGTCTAGACATCATCATTCCTATAAACACTACTAACTATCATTGTTATCAACATCAAATAAAGACATATATGTTTTATTCTACAAATAGCTGAACATCTTACTACATGTTACTATTTTTGACTATATATAAATACTAACTATTATTTCTCATAATGCAGTTCACTGAGATGGGTTTGAGTAATAATGATGAATAGGATAGACCCACGGACAGAACCTTTGGCTACTTCATCTGAGAACTACTCCAAAATATCAGCTCTCCAATAATCCTTCTTATAGTATCTTCAGCCAGGTCCAAATCTAATACATTTATTTTCTGAATCATATCCACAAAGAAATCATGAAAGACATCAAAAGCCTTGATGAAAGCCAGATTCATTGTGTCACTGACATATCTGAATTGCTAGCCTAATAAAACAATTAAAAAGGGGATGAGGTTTTTTGTTTTGTTTTGTTTTAGGACTTCTGCTAGAATAACTCATGCTGGCCCATAGCGAACATTGCTTTTATTTCTAAGTGTTCATATATAAACTCTTTGAAAATGTAGTCTAAAATTTTGCCAAGAATCAAAGTCACCAATCAGTTTCTTCTCTATTGTGGGGTAACCATATGTTCAATGTTTTTTCCTTGCATTGTGGGAGGTAATTCTCCAAACCTGTTGGCTTAAACTCATTAAATATACAAGTACTTTTTTCCATCTCCTTAGTAATATTGTAGTTTAATTTCTTACAAACTGTGCTTATTTTGTTGACTGAAGACCATTTTTCTTGGTCTTCAGGAAGAAAAAAGAAAGAAAGTTGAGTAGTTTTGTCTTCCTTCTATTGCTTCATTTTTACCACAGTTAGGCTTCAATCAATCATTCCTGTTGGATTTTGTATTCTTTTTTTTTTTTCATGTATCCTACATTCTAACCAATCTGGTAGACTCCATTCTCACTATATACTTACTCTTTCATTTCCCATCTCCATGTGTTTGAAGGTTTTGGTTTGCATAGCTACTATCGACTTCCTTCTCATTTTGTCTTCTTGGAAGACACAGCTATCTTCAAGGCTTAGCCCATATGCCATCTCCTATACAAGACCTTTTTCTAATTCTCCCCACTAGCCAGTGTCCCCAAATTATTTTGTTTTTCATCTATCTATCTATCTATCTATCTATCTATCTATCTATCTATCTATCTATCTATCTATCCTATCATCTATCTTTCTATGTCTCTGTCGTTTATTTATGAAAATGTTGTTTCTGCCAAGTTGAATAAAACCTTTTCTTTCCATATCTCTAGTACCTAGTACAGTATATAATAATTGACAAATAATTATGTGTTGGGATTGAAAATTGATTATAGATAGACACATGGATTATAGCTAGCTTACTAGACATATTGGAATTTTTATGAAATATATTGGAATTTTTATGAAATATATATTAAGTGCCAGATAGTATGCTAAGGATTTGGGATACAAATACAAGCAAACAACATTGTATTTGCTCCTTAGTCACTTATACATGAATGGGGAAAATAAATACAAAAGGAAAGATGGAAAGCACAAGTTCTATTTAGAAGACATTTCTTAAACCTGATGAGATTTACCTAATGAATATGTCAGTGGAATTATATATCTTTCTTCCTGAGTTTAAATTTCTGTCACTCATCTCCATGCCTTTGCATAGGTCATTTGGATATATATCATAGGGGAAAATTGAAACAACAAATATTTTTGACCCAACAAATGAACTCCAGTAAAATTGCTTTCACTAAAAATTAAAGGTCACAAATAGAATAAGGGAGGATAGAGAAAGATAATCCAGAAACTAGGATTATGGTTATGAAAGTTTAGGGATGAGTGTTTGGACACATTATTTTTAACTGAGTTTAGACTAAATGAAGGAGTACATGTTAAGCTCCTCAATATACCAATAAATATTCATTAGGACCTACTATGTAAAGGCAAGAGTGTGATAGGCCCTATTCTCAGTGACATTATTTCCAACTAGTTTGTGTTTAATTACAAGAAAAAAGATTATATCTATGTGTTACATTAAAAATTAATAATTATAACCTTGAACATATATGTTCTATTTTCTATAAAAAAGAAACAATTGGCTCCAAAATAGATAATAAAACAATACTCAGTATCTTATTTACAAGAAATAAAATTAAAACACAAGATAACCATAGGTTCAAAGTTAGATGTTTGAAAACCATGTATATATACATATATATGTGTGTGTGTGTGTATACATATACATACATACATACATATATATATACATACATATATGTATACATAAAGGATGACTACAAATTCAGAAATTGCAACATAATTTTGGGTAAATCTAACTTCAAATGAGAAACTATTGAGAGAGAAGCATGAAAGATATATCATGATGGCCAAAACCATTGTCAGCAAAATATATTGAATATATAGTCAGTGTATGGCACAATAAAGGCATCTTAAGGGAAAAGAGATTGAATTAGGAAAGGATCGAGATAGGAAAAATATCCACTGGCCTGGGAAATGATGATCCTTAGTTTTTAGTGTATGTTAAATCAAACATATTGTAGTGGATACAAGTCTGGACATAATCTCAGATGCCAAATTTTGTCTTGTGCAATCATATTTCTAGCAAGTCACTCAAACTCTTTGAACCTTAGTTTATTCAACTTTAAAATGAGGATGAAAACAATATTAACTTCACCAATTGAGAATTAAATAAAATAATGTATATATATGAAATTTTATAAGCCTTAAGGCATACTGGCATTATCATCATTATTGTTATTTAATAGAAAGTTAAGATAAAATTGTTAGAATCTTAGAGAATAATGGAAAATTAAATTTTATAAATTTATTGAAATAACAAAAGTTTATTGGAAATATGTTTTTTATTCACATATTTGAAGTATTTTTATAATCTGATTGTACTTTACAACATTAATTTGTTCAAGTCATTTCAGTTGTGTCCAACTCTTTGTGACCTCGTTTGGAGTTGAGAAAGCTACTGCAGTTCTTTGCCATTTTGTTCTCCAATTCATTTTAGTGATGAGAAAACTGAAGTAAATGGGGTCAAGTTGCCCAGGGTCACACAGCTAATAAGTATCTGAGTTCAGATGAATCTTCCTAATTCCAGGCCTGACATCTTATACACTATACCATCTAACTGTTCATTATAACATAAATCATGTCTTTTAAAGTGAATAAAACCTATATGACTTCTATAGACTATGTGTCATCAAACAGGAAATGATCAGAAAATGTAGCACTAAACCGAGACAAATGAACATGGTTAGCAATGATATTATTATATTAATTTTTTTATTAAAATGACAATAGCAACATAATATTCCACAATTTATGAGTTAAATTTGAAGCAGTTATTCAAAGTACATACTTATTTTGTCAAAAGAATAAAGAAATAAAAAGTGATGAGCTGAGTTTGAAGAAAAAGAACAGAAAAACCATCCAATTACGACATTCAAACACAGCAAGATAGATATTGCTAAAATCAAAGGAAAATTATCAGTATCAAAAATTAAAAATACAACAACTGTTGAATTAGTGAACAAAGAGATGTTTTTAAAATTCAATAAGCAATTAGCTGCAGTAACCAAAAACAAGAAATGATAGAATCAAGTAGTCAAAAAAAAATAGAAGAGGGAAATAATGTCAAATAGTGAAAACACAAAATGATTAAATATTTTATACTACACTATGCCAAGAAAATTTAAAAAAATAAATGAAATGGATAATTGATTTTAAAATGTGAAGTATAGAAAATATCAAATTAAGATAGATGTAGAAACAAAATTATAATATATTTATTTATTTGTTTGTTTGTTTGTTTGTTTGTTTGTTTGTTTGTTTGTTTATTTCCTGAGGCTGGGGTTAAGTGACTTGCCCAGGATCACATAGCTAGGAAGTATTAAGTGTCTGAGATCAGATGTGAACTCGGATCCTCCTGAATTCAAGGCTGGTGCTCTATCCACTGCGCCACCTAGCACCCCTATAATATATTTTAAAAGATTTAATAGTCTTTGAATGAATTCCCCATTGAGGAAAAAAAGGCCATGGAGAACACATGGATTTGTCCATGATCTCTAACAAAAATTCAAAGAATGACTTATCTTAATCCTCACTAGGCTGTTCTAAAAACAGAGTTGTGTATAGGGTAAGATGGCACTATATTAATTTTTCCTCTTTGGGCAAATGTGGCTGTTTTGAAGGTAGTAAATGACTATATCTAGAAAAAAATTCTATGAACCCAAATCATTAATGAATATCGATATAAAATATTAAATAGAATGCAAAAATACATTGGAAATTCATACATATCAAGGAGGATCTGTAACAGAAGAAGAAGGCAGTTTTATTATGAGTATATTAATTTGTGTGGGGAAATCAAATAAAGAAGAATTTTTTTTAAGATTTTTTAAAGATTTACTAGACGTTGTTCTAGGTGCTGGTGACATAAATTATAAGAATGAAATAATCTCTGTTCTCAAAGAATTCACATTTAGAGAGACAGCAAGTACATATATAAACACACAAAATAAATATAAGAAGTTGAAATGCAAATAAATACATTTTTCCCAGTTTTCTCTTCCATTCTAATCTTGGCTGCATTGGTTTTGTTTGTAAAGTTTTTAATGTAATACAATAAAAATGATATATTTTGCATTTTATAATGCTCTCTAGTTTTTCTTATGCCATAAATTTCTTCCCTCTTTACAGATCTTAGAAGTTGACTATCTCTTGTTTTCCTAATTTGCTCATAGTATCATCCTTTATGTCTAAATCATGAACTCATTTTGACCTTATCTTGGGATAGGGAATCAGGTGTTGGTTAATACCTATTTCTGCTATCTTTTTTTTTTTTTTTTTACAACTTTTTCAGCAATTTTTGTCAAATGGTGAGTTCTTATTTCAGAAGCTGGAGTCTTTGGGTTTATCAAACATTAGATTAATATGGCCATTGACTATTGTGTCTTGTGAACCTAGCCTATCAAAATGATCCACTAATCTATTTCTTTGCTAGTACCAAATGGAAATTCATTATTTGTAATAGAGAAACATTGAAAGATTTTCAATAATATGATGGTATGAAGCAAAGATGAGGACTATCACCATTATTATATGACATTGTCTTTTGAGTGTAAATTATATTGATATGTTTAGAAATTGAGGTAATGGATACTGGCAAAAGAGGGCTAAGATATGTTTATTTATAGATAATATGAATGTTTTCTTAGAAAATTAACAAAAAGTCAGGAAATGAATACACAAATCTTCAGTATTACTATGCATTATTAAGAAAACTAAAGAAAAATGACTCTAGAGAATAAATATTTATTCATGGAATGTTTTAACCCATAGATATATTTGCTGAAAAAATGCTAGGATTTAATGCCATGCCAATCAAAATACTAAAGGAATTTCTCACATAATTGGGTAAAAAAATTATGAAATGCTTAAGATAAAAACTATAGATTAAAAATATCAAAGTATGTAACTTTCAACAATAAAAAGAAGAGGAATTGTTGAATCTTAAATTATATTATAAAGTAATTGTTAAAACTATCTGATATTAGATTAAAAATAGGAATTAAAGACTAGCAGAATGGATTCAATAGAGATATTTAATCTCTGAGTATTTAATAAAACCAAGAACATAAATTATTTTAAAAGGAACAATATCTTCAATGAAATTGTTAATGAAAACTTGGTTAGCAGTTTGACAGAAAATAACTTTAAACCAGAAACTTACAAAGCACACCATAATAAATTAAAAATCAACAAATAAAACTAAAATTTGCTACAAAAATATGTTGAGGGAAATTATATAAACATATATATAAATGTTATTCAGCAACCAAATTGATGTGTAAATATAGATAAAAATTGAGAAAGACAAATAATTTAAATTCTTAAAAGTTAATTTTTTTCATATATAGAAAACTGTCTTGTTTAGCATAGGAAAAAGAGATGGTGCAGAGTTTTTACATTGAAAATCTGTGATAGATTCTGACATCCAAATTCTATAAAGTATAAAGATACAAATCTTTGAGAATAAGGGCCTTTCTCCAAGAAATAAGTGCTTAAAATATGAAGAAATATCTTTAAGAAGAAGACACATAAATGATCAGCAACCATATGACAAAGATTTCAAAACGTTTAATAATTAGAAAAATTAAAATGAAAACAACTCTGTGTTATCACCTTCCAACTAAATATACAAACATGGTTTCAAAAAAATCAGTGTTGACAAAACTGGGGAAAAGAGACAGGTAAATTCAATGCTGTCAGATCTGTAAATCAGTCCTATCACTTGGAAAAAAATACAAACATATAAAAATGAAAAATTATTTATTTATTCTCTTAGATTTAGTAACCCCACTACTGCATCCCTCTACAAATCCCAAGGCAACTATTCAGTGTTATCTATGTGAAAATATTCACAGCAGCACTATAATAATTGGAAAACCTTAAAAACAAAGTTTGGACTTGATGATTGGTCAATGCTTGAAATAAATTGTGGCATATGAGTGTTATAGAAGATTTCTGTACTTTAAGGATGACAAATATGAAGAAGTTGGAGAACCATGAAATTTTTGTACAAAATTAAGCAAACTGAAAAAAATAGATTAAAAAAATGATGCAGTTGATTGTGAATAAAGACAACTTTTAACAACAACAAAAATTAGATGAAATAGATAACATTGGAACTACCTGATTAACTTAAAAATCTTTCCCCCTTTTAAACAAGTAGTAAATTATAAAATGTGTGGTCACAGAAATTGTTAGTATCAGTATTTTTTGATTTTTCACTAATCATTTTTGGACAGTACATTTTTTGTGATTCATACATTTCTAATTTTCTATGTATTTTCTTTAAAAAAACTCAATTGCAAATGTGTTCTTGAACAAATTTACAAATCTCAGTTTATTACATGCAGTCACTCCTTGCCCAAGAGCCTATTTTTTATCTTAAACATTTTACTTTAAATACCCAAAATTCAAATCGCATTATTCCAATAATCTTGAAAACAAAACAAAACAAAAATATATGTATATATATATATATATATATATATATATATATATATATATATATATATATATATGTGTGTGTATGTATATATATATATTTACAGATTTTCTTTCTTCTCCCATGGAAGTAACACCAATTGGTATTTTGCAGATTGTTACTTAGTGCTCAGAAACAGTACTCTGATCACTGGATGCATTCCTTTATCTCATAATATTTGCTGAATTTCCTTATTCACCTGCAATTCTTACTGCTAACTTCCAATTCTGCCTTGGCAAATAACCTATTTTATTTGGAAGATGGGACAGATTTGGGTTGTTAAGCCAAATTTTTATAGCATATACTCATTCTTCAGTCACTTGACATCACTTTCCCAGGTGTGTACAATGCCACTTAATGGATTTGAACAAATCTTCTAATGTCAACTACTGCTTTCATAGATCATCCATGAGAAACTCTTAATTAATATCCAGTAACATACCGAAATGATGATCAATGATTCTATATACAACTCGACTCTTCAATATAACTATAATCATTGCCAATTTGATATTTCATTAGGAGATCTGATGTAATGCTCAATAGAAGTTGAAACATGTATCACTATATCCCATAAAAGACTTTGGAGTTAGAAATATAGATCTGGATATCCTCTACATATAATATTTGACAGTATGAGAATGGATAAGATTACCAAAAAAGAGAATAGAGATAAGACGCTAGGCAATGACTACAGTTGGAAAATTAAAAGGAGAAAAAGTTCTATTATTGGAGCTTGAGGAGAATTAGCCAATGACTTAAAAGGTACATTTGTAGTAGGAAGAGTACACAGTCCTGCTAATAGTAAGTACTTAATAAATGTTTGCTGATGTAAATCAATTGGAACAGAACAGGGTAGTAGAGAGAATAAAACCAGAGGGAGTATTCAATAGTCTTAGATTCAACTGAAAATTCAAGGAGGAACACGATTTAGAGACATAGTAAGTCATTAGGCAAATGTAAATTGTGTCCAAAGTTTTTCTCTAAAACCTCAATCACTGAGGAAAGTGAAATGGATTATTTTTGTGGTCATGGTGAGAGCATCTAGGTTACTTCTCCTGAAATTGGATAATTAGCTGGATGTGTGAAATCTATTGCCTAATTATAGTTGCTAATTGTTAACTGTGGGATTAAGTAGTTGTGTGTGAAAATGATTAACCTCAGTTCAAGCCTTCACTGCATGTAGCTCTCAATGACTGAATAGGTTCTGTTTACACCTATCTTTCTTACAGACTTTAAAAGTATATATATATATATATATATATATATATATATATATATATACATATATATATATATATATATGTATATATATATATATATATATATATATATATTTCATTAAATAGTTTCCAATTGTGTGTAAAAATTAACATTTATTTTTTTATACATGAGTTGCCCTAGTTGTCCTTTCCACCTAGCTGGTAGATAGAGCATTATCCCTAAAGTCAGGTGGACCTGAGTTCAAATCTGGTCTCAGACACTTAACACTTCCTAGATGTGTGACCCTGGGCAAGTCACTTAACCCCAATTGCCTCAGGGAAAAAATTGAGTTGCAAATTTTTTCTCCCTCTTTTTTCTCTATGCCTTGAAAAGACAAGCAATATGGTATCAATTATAGAGGTAAAGTCATGAAAAACATATTTTAATATTAGCCATGGTATAACACATACACACACAATATCTAAGAAAAAATAAAGTAAAAAGAAAACTGCTTCCATCTACACTCAAAGTTCATTAGTATTCTCTCTGAAAGTAGATAACATTTTTGATAATGGGTCCTTTAGAATTGTTTTGGAATATATCTTGATGAAACTAGCTAAGTCTTTCACAGTCAATCATTACAATATTCCTATTACTATGTACATCATTTTTTTTTGTTCTGTTCACTTCTTTGCAGCAATTTATATAAGACTTCCCAGGTTTAGTCTGAAACCTCTTTGCTCATTGTTTCTTATAGTCCAAATATATTTGATCATAATTTTGTACCATAACTTGTTTAGCCATTCCTCAATTTATGGGTATCCCCTCAATTTCTAATTCTTTGACACAACAAAAGGGCTCTTAGAAGTATTTTTGTACAAAGATATCTTCCCCTTTTTCTTTGATCTTTTTGGGATACAAAAGTAGTAGTGGTATTGTTGGATCAAAGGGCATGCACAGTTCTATAGTTTATTGGGCATAGTTCAAAATTGTTCTCTGGAATGTTTGGACTAATTCACAACAATGCATTCAGGTCCTATTTCCCCCACATCTCTTCAAGCATTTGCTATTTTCTTTTTCTGTCATGTTAGTCAATCTGGTGAGTGCAAGGTGGTATCTGAAAATTATTTTAGTTTGCATGTCTCTAATAAATACTGATATATAATACTTTTCATGTGAGTATTGATAGTTTTGATTTCTTCTTTTGAAAACTGCCTCTTAATATCATTTGATCATGTATTTGTTTTTATTTTTCTTTGTTTCTTTCTTTTTCAAATTTGGCTCAATTATTTGAGAAATGAGACCTTTATCAGATAAATTTGTTGTAAATATTTCTTCCAGTGTTCTTCCAAATTTAACTGTATTACCTTTATTTGTGTAGAACATTTAAAATTATATCTCATGGTGGGAAAATTTCTGTAAATATTGCAGAGTAGAACAGAAAATTTCAAGCTCTTCAGATTTCCCTCACAAACAGAACAGATTTGTTCCTCAGTGCAAACATAGACCAGTGAAAAACAAGGATACTTGGGGCAGAACAGAGCTCCTTGTAGGATAACCAAACCAGAAGAAAGCTTCCAGTATGGCAGTGTAAAATTCTCCACACTAGCTCAAGAGAAATAATAAGTAAGTTACCCTGGGATTAGTTAGGGCAGAAAACCAATTGGAACCAAAGAAACTTTCACCTCCTGGTCTGCATCAGGAATCAGGAGTCCCAGTCTGCAAAAACTGAGGAAACTTCTGTTGATTAGGAATACCAGGCCCAGATGAGCTACAGAGATAAGGCTCTAGGCAAGAAGGAACCAGCACATCCAGCAACTACAGAAATAGTGGGGCAGCCTTTTGGCTGCAGGTGCTTTGCAGGAAGGAAGTGTTTTTGGTTTGGGGTTCCAGGTCAAAGTGGAGAGCTGAAGTGAAGATAGAGGCACCAATCCCCTAAAACTCAGAATTAGAGTTGCTTATGTAAATAATTTTCATTTTAAAAAAAGGAACAGACAAAGAAGAAAGAACCCAAACATAGAAACTTATATAGGAATAGGGAAGGCTGAGGTTCACCTTCAGAGGAGCACAGTGAAGTAAAAAAGGCTTCTATCCAAAAGAGTAACTTTAAATAGCAATCTGCCCAGAAAGAATTTATAGAAGAACTAAAAAAAGACACTAAAAATCAAGTGAGAGAGATTGAGGAAAAACTAAAAAAAAAAGATTACTAACTAGAAAAAAAGATACAGAGTCTTAAAGAAGAAAACAATTCTTTGAAAATCAGATTTGGGCAAGGAGAAGCCAGTGATGGTATGAGACAAAGAAATAACAAACCAAAATATAAAGAATGAAAAAAATAGAACAGAATGTGAAACATAAGAAAAACAACAGGTCTAGAGAACAGATCAAGAAGTGAAAATATGAGAAAAATTTGATTATCTGAAAAGTATGACTAAAAAAGAATCTTCACACAATAATGCAATAAAGAAAATTGTCCTGGAATAATAGAACATAAGGGGAAAGCAAAAATAGAAAAGATCCTCCAATCACTACTTCAAAGAAATACTTTGTGGAAAACACATAGGAATATTATTGCCAAATTTTGAAACCCCCAGCTCAAAGAGAAAGTTTTGCAAGAAACAAAATTAACAAACTAAGAAACAACAAAAGAATTCAAATATGCTGGACCTACAATTTTTACTGGATTTATCAATATGCATCATAAAAGACCACAAGTCCTGAAATAATGTATACCAATAATCAAAGTAACTCAAAGGTAAAAATATGATATCCCATAAAATTATCCATAATATTGAATGAAAAATGGACATTCAATGAACTTGCAGATTTTCAGGACTTTCTCTCAACCAAGCCTGAACTTAATAAAAAATTTAATATATAAGAGCCAATATCAAAGATTACTTTCAAGGAACTCAAAATGAACAAATCATTTATGTTTTTTACATAGAAATGTATACCATAAATTTAAAATTGACATTAATAATTGGGTGACTCAAAAGAAAGATTGGGACAGAGTTTAGTATGATCTGATTCTAAAAATAAAACTGTCTAGGAAAAGGTAAAAATGGTTAATTATGTTATAAAAATGAGATGTAGAAGAATGACTAACAGAGAGATATTAGAGGGGGGAAGGAGAGCTCATAGTTCTGAAAAACTATTCAAATTGGAAATAGGTTAGAGAACAATATGTGTGTACACACACACATACACACACACATATATATGTATATAATGTGTATATATATATGTATATATATATATATATATACACACATATATACACACACACACATATGTATATACACACACATACACCATGTAGGTAAAGCATCCTCTAAAATCTATAAAGAAATGGGGGGAGGGAATAGGATAAGGTGGGATGTAGATTTATGGCAGTGTGGCAAGGTATGTAGATTAATAGGAAAGGGATATAGAGTAGCATAGAATAAAGTGGAGTACAGAAAGGTGTTTAGATTAACAAAAGTAGAAAAAGGTGTATAGATTCATGGGAATGGGATAAATAGGGAAGGGAGTTCTGAGGAGAGAAGACAAAGGAGGAATCCATTGATTGGGGGAGGTTAAGAAATAATGAGGCAAGTTAAGGAGCAGAATTAAAGTAGAAGAGTTAGCAGGGATAAGAAATAACAGATACATAAACACTACAACAAAGATCAGGAATAGAATTTCTTAGAAAAAAATGTAGGATTATTAATCATTGGTTTTAGACAAGGTCAAACCAAGATTTAATCAGGAGAGAAATCTACATTATATGTCAGCCATATTAATATTATTTTAGAGATATGTTTGCATGTGATTAAATGTACATATGTGTATATGTCGGTATATATGCATGTAGATATATATTGCATATAGGTATATGTATATTGTGGGAGGTGTGAATATATATGCACATATAAATATTTCTCTGTGTAATTTTAGCCTGCTTGGAGAAAGAGGGGTTGGATGAAAGGAGAAAAAAAAGAATAAAGTAAAAAGTACTCAGCAGAGAACAAATGAATAACCTACAAGGAAACAAAGACAAGATGGACACATATACAGTATAATTTCTTTCTTTATACATTTTCTTGAAATACAAATTTATTATTATGTATTTTGAATTCTCCTCAGTGTTCTGCTGAACACATTGACAACGTTATTTTTTATTTTAATTCTCTTAATTTTTCTATCCTGTTCTTTCTTATTTTGTATTTAGTTCAATTAAAAAAAACTAAAAATAATCTCATAAACATTTTAAAGATAAAGAAACTAACATTCTAAGTATGGGAGGAATCCTACTTACCAAATTGTCATCAGAAAGACCAACACCTCTTTATTATGGTATAATAATTCTTGCTTCTATGTCTTTGCTCATGCTACTTCCTTACAATTGAATGTCCTGATCCTTTTCCTATGAGCATCCATTTTTTACTCATCCAGCATTTATTATACTTAGTTTGTTCTCTAACAGCACTTAAGATCAAATGAACAATACAATAGTCTTTCTTTCTGACCTTTGTATGACTGTTGAAATGTTCTCTTCCCTTTGTTTTTGTGACACCACACTCCCTTGCTTTTCTATAATTCTTAGATTTTTCTTTTTACCTTCACAGAATCACAGCTTTTTCTCCTACCCTCAAATGGGTATAATTCAAATTTCAATATTTGGCTCTTTTCTGTCAGCATTCTCTTTATCTCATGATTTTAAACACTGCTTCTATGCACATAACTCTAATATCTATCTAGACTTGTCTCATCTACTGAGCTTCAATCCCTCTCCATATTCCTAATGATTAGGTTCCCTTTATCATGCATATTAAAATCAGTCATCAATAAGCATCTTTATATCTCTTCTTGTGTCTAGAGCCTCTTTCCTCTCCTTCTAGTCTCATGTGAATCAATTTGTCCAAATTCAGCCTTTTCTTGTTTCCCTTGTGACAATTTCCTATTTCAACCTTTGTTCCATCCTATGGTCCTAAATAGCTTTTCATAATATTCAGAACATGAGATAATCTAGTCCTTCTCAATATAGAGATAGAGAAACTAAAATCCAGGGAATAGAAGTGGCTTTTCCATGCAATATAGCTATATAGCAGCAGAACCAGAACTAGAAACTATGCTTTAACTATAAGTATAGTTTTCTTTCCATTTTACCAAAATTTCTTATCTGGTTTTATAAAGCATAGGATACTCTGCATTGTTATTTTTCTTTTTAAAAATATGTAATCTGCCTAGAATGTAAGCTCCTCCTGGGAAGGGATAGGCCTTAGTTTTCCATATCTTCAGGACCTTGGAAAGTTCCCTTGAAACTGATGGTGACTCCAGATAATGTCAATAACAAAATTATTTACTTATCTATGTTTCTAGCATTAAGGGAAAGGGGATGGAAAGACAGAACTTGACTACAACTGTAACTCAGATCATCTTTATCCTCCAGAATCTTACATTCTAATTAAGGAGAGAATACACACACACACACACACACACACACACACACACACACACACACACACACGGAAGTAATGGCCAGGAAAGGCAGAAAATTTTCAAAGGTGGTGATTGGATCCATGAGGCATGATTTTTCAACTGACATGTTTTCCCCCAAGACAATTGTGTTGTTTATTTGATAACAGTTCTCAAAGCCAGGAAAGAAAAATGGTAGTATTTTTTTTCCCCCCTGAGGCTGGGGTTAAGTGACTTGCCCAGGGTCACACAGCTAGGAAGTGTTAAGTGTCTAAGACCAGATTTGAACTCAGGTCCTCCTGAATTCAGGGCTGGTGCTCTATCCACTGCACCACCTAGCTGCCCCCCCAAAATGGTAGTATTAATGGGGGAGTCTTATGTTCATGTACATGCCAGCAGGGCAGAAAATGCCTGGAAGGAAGCTAAAGCCAATCAGACATATTTGTATCTCCAGCATTTAGCACAATGGTTGGGGAAAAAAGTAAGCTCTTAATAAATGCTTTTCATTCATTGATTCACTCTACATAACATATACTTACAAATCCCATTAAGCACTTTACTGTTTCAATCTTAGATTACTGAAGTTGAAAGTTAATTACTTATCACTCATCCTCCTCACTAGGACTGGACTATGGAAATGCAACCAATCTCTATTTCTATATCATTTACTGAGTACCCATTGTGCACACAGAATCTTTGCAAGTCCATTTCAACTTTGATTCCTTTCAAGAACAAGAAATGATTATCCTGAGACAATTATTTCATCTTAAATAATTTTTACTGAGTTTATAAATGGCCTATAAAATAATCTTTGCAGTGTTTACTTATGAAATAATTTATTTTGGCTCTACAAACTTTTGTCTTTGTACTATTCTTTTAAACAGTTTTTTTTTTTTTGAAAAAGAAATTATATGCACAGAAAAATGTGTGTATTTTTATTTGGCCAAATCTGCACAGATGAATGAAACATTGCAAAGAAATAATATAAGTTTTTTCAAACAGTAACCAGATTTTCAGGGCATAAGGTTTCAAAATGTTTATATGCTTTTGGTAGGGTTTAAATAGGAGTTTTTCTATAGTCAGGATAATAAGTAAAAACACTTGGAAAATACTTAGTTGTCTTATCAGTCTAAAAAAAATCTTGATTGTAGTAAGAACCATTTTAATCATCATCTCTATCCTGTAAACATTTGTTAGCAACACCAACATATTCTCCTGAAAACACGTTTCATCTGTCAAGGCAATACAAGAGAAAACATTGTGCATGTAAAATGTTTCTATTTCAAAAACACTTGTCTATGTGTTCTTTAGTATGTAACAAGAAAGTTTACACTTGTGGGTGGGAGAGAAGATTTAATTCATTTTATTTTGATGATGATTATGGTTCCATATACATATATTATAGTAGGGTAGATTATTTGAGGGTAGGGAAAGGGAAAGGAGAGATATGAAATTGATGGTATTATTAAGATCTTCTTAAACTTTCGTTTTAGACATGTCTATTATGGAATACAGTCTGTGATAAAGACCACCAATAAGAATTTTTTAAAAATGTAATAATGGTAGAAGCTTGAAGTCATTCCATATTGATTCCTCTAATAGAGACATTTGCTAAAGTCCATGTGGTAATGTTCAGCATTTCCTCCATAGATAATTTACAAGGATAGAAATGATCTAATGCAGAATTGTAGAGGGACAGAGTTGAATTCACATCAAAACAATAGAAATGGTAGAGAAAAACACGTATATTCAGAATCACTGGCCTCTTTTCTTCATTTCTATCTATTTAGGCTTTTTAGAGAGGTGGAATAGTGTAACAGAATGAGTGCTAGACTTGGAGTCAAGAGACCTGCATCACAATCAAACAAAAGCTGATTACCTCTAGTGCTTATTATTGAGTGGATTCTCATTCAGCTTCATCTTGGACTATATGGCCTCTGGGATCTCTTCCCAGCTCTGGTATTCTGTAATTCTTTGAATTCCAACTCCAGCGGTTGCTGTCCATGTGACTGCGGAAAAGTCTCTCTCTTCCCTGACATTTGGATTAATAAGAGAAAATCAGGAATCAAAATATGGGCGTTACTCAAGTTAGGGAGTTGTGAGGAAAGTATCTGTGCAGAAAGTGGTTGTATGCTTGAGAAGGAGAAGTGTCCCTTTTATTTTTTATTTGTATCCTCTGCTTAGCACTGTGCTTGGCACATAGCAATTAATCAGTGTTTATTGACATGGATATTGATATAGTATCAGAGATAATCAGATTTAGTCATTGGCAGAGACTTCATTTTACAGATCAGGAAACTCTGCTCCAAAGATGATAACAGATAGCCTAAAGTCACCCAGGTAAGCAGGTGACAGAGCTTGGATTTAAATCCAGGCCCTTAGATTCCTACTCAACTGTTTCTTATACTATATGCTCCAATAATTGTAATTGTAATGGATGACATTTTAACATTAATTCAGAAAAAAAATTGATACTATTTACAACACAGTGGGATGGGTGTGTAGGAGATCAGAGACAAAAATACAATTTTGTCCTCAGAGAACTTTTTTTCAAAAATATAAGAAATAAGATACCTATGGAAAATTTTGTAAAAATATGTGAATAACTTGTAAAAATAGACTGAAATGTGATAGGCATGAGAGAAATTCCTGAAAAATATAATAAGGGGGAAATTGCATACACCAAGGACTCCAAGAAAAGATTTGATGGAAGTGGGGAATCTGATAGGGGACCCTAAAGAATGGGAGGGATTCAAAAAAAGCAGAATTTTGATGGTAGGGAGAAGCACATTTAAGTTATAGTCACAGGGATATGGTTAGTTCATGAGACTGAATGTTTGTAGAAAAAGACATCATAATTCTATGAAAGGTAACAGCCAGCATTTATATAGCACTTAATAAATTTGCAAAGTGCTTTACAACAAATGGAAGATTGCATAAGTCCATCAATTCAAGGTTAAGAAGTTTGAATTTTCACTATTGAATAGAGCAATGCAAAGTAAGTCAACTCTTAACACACCTCTCAGATTGGCTAAGATGACAGGAAAAGTTTACAATGAATGTTGGAGTGGATGTGGGAAAACTGGGACACTAATACATTGTTGGTGGAATTGTGAACTGATCAAACCATTATGGAGAGCAATTTGGAATTATGGCTAAAAGGCTATCAAATTGTGTGTATCCTTTTTGTTTGTAGCAATCCCTTTTGTAGTGGCAAGAGACTGGAAATTGAATGGATGCCTAACAGTTGGGGAATGGCTGAATAAGTTATGATATATGAATGCAATGGAATATTATTGTTCTATACAAAACAATAAATAGGAGGATTTCAGAAAAGCCTGGAGAGACTTACATGAACAAATGCTGAGTGAAGTGAAAGAACCAAGAGAATATTATATACAGCAACAATAAGATTATGTGATGATAGACTCCGATGGACTTGGCTCTTTTCAACAATGAAGCAATTCAGGCCAGTTTTAACAGATTTGTGATAGAGAGAGCCAAGTTTATTCAGAAAGAGCCCTGTGGAGACAATATAGATCATAACATAGTATTTTCACCTTTTTGTTGTTTGCTTGCTTCTTTTTTTATTTCTCAGTTTTTCCTTTCTGATCTGATTTTTTTTTTTGTTCAGCATGATAATTGTAGAAATATGTATGGAATAATTGTACATGTTTAATATATATTATATTATTTGCTGTCTAGGGGATGGAAGGGCAGGGTAAGGGACGGAGAAACATTTGAAATACAAGGTTTTGCAAGGGTGAGTGTTGGAAACTATCTTTGCATGTATTTTAAAGATTAAAAAGCTATTATTAAAAAAAGAAGCTTGAATTTTTCAGGTAGAAATGGTGAAGAACTATTTAATGTGCAATCGATTGAATGAAATTTAATTCAGTTCAATGAGCTTTATAGAATAGTACATGAAAAACATTTTTTTAGATGCTTCCATTAACTTGTGACTTCCTCAAGGTTAGGGACTGTCTTTTAGCTCTTTTAGTATCCCTAGCACTTGTTCCAGACATTTTATTATTGTTGTAGCTCAGTTATTTTCTCATGTCTAACTTTAGTTAACCTCAGGGTTTGTCCATGGAGTTTTATTGGCAAAGTTATAGGAGTGGTTTTCCATTTTCTTCCCCAGTGTGGGCCCATTTTATGGATGAAATGCTGATACAAATAAGGTTTAAGTAACTTGCCTAGTTCATACAGCTAGTATGTGAGGTCAGATTTGAACTTAGATCTTCCTGACTCTAGAACTGGTGCTCTATCTACTGTACCACCTACCTGCCCCCATTCAGACACATAGTAGGTGTTTAATAAATGTTGATTGACTTACTGGCTCTTAGAGATGCACTGAAAATGAAATGGACTATCACCTCAGGGTGCCTACTGTGTACTGTAATTGAGGTTTCTGTATCAGGTAGAAATTGTAACGATTACTTTTCTAATTAAGGCCTTTCATGATGGAGGGCCAAGTTTTGGGTTATAACAGAAGAAGGTTCTTATTAGCAAAATATGGTTCTCTCATGGGCATGCACATGCAGTGCTTAATGAAGGCTTATCAAATTGAGTTGAATGTCCATGAAAACAGAACAAAGCATCCACACAGATTGAAATTCTGCCTGGAAGTTATCAAGATTGCATACGGATAGTGATAGGAGCTGTTAGAAGCTTTCTACAGATCTGACTTAAGAAAGGATAAGGCAATTCATTCTTCTTCCTTTCCAAGAGCCAGAGTGTTCCTGGAATTAGAAAATGTTAATTAGGGAACCAGGGCATTTGGGCTAAAACAGTAAAAAAAGGCTCTAGCAACTGCCAAAACGCCAAATGAGTCCTTTCTTTGTGCTCTCCTGGGTAAGTTCATTGTCTTGTTCACTGGGCTGTGCATCAAGCTATCTAAGATGCTAGCACAAAGATTACCAAAAAGATAGGTATTTATGGCTCCATTTCAAGCCACCATCATTGACACTAACTTTTCAACTTTTCCTTGTTATCTTAGGTATAATAATATCAGGGGACCACCATAGTCAATAGATTTGAGATACTTATTGAGAGTTAACATAGACTTTTTTTTCCCTACCCCATGCAGGATGCTGCCAGACATTTCATTATTATTGTTGATATTTGAACAAAGGCCAGATAAATAATGATTGTGAATTTTGTAGGGAAAATTCTGCAGGTCTTTTAGATATGACCATTTTACCAATGCATTGTGTAAGTTATATGAATCTCATTTCTATGGGACTAAGGACTTTTTACAAAATCCTTCCTTAAGTTTGTTGGTGACAAATAAAGCTGTTTTCCCTATAATATCCAAATATCAACTTCAGAAGGAGGGGCTGTTCTTAATTATGTTTATGTCTCTTGTAGTACTAAAATAGTTTTTTGAACATAATAGGAACTTTATTGATAGCTTTTGAATAAATGATGGAATTCTTCCAATAATCATTGAACAAAATGACCAGCTGGATGCTCTCAGAAAAACTCGGCAAGATTTAACATGAACCGATTCAAAGTGAAATGAACAGAATCAGGAGAATATTATATACAGTAATAATATTATATGATGATCAACTATCAGTAACTTAGCTATTCTCAGTAGTACAATGACCTAAGACATTCTGAAGGCTTTATGATGAAAGGTATTGTCCATCTCAAGAACTGGTGGTATCCAAATGTAGATTAAAGATAACTTTTCTTTACTTTCTTTTTCTTTTTTTCTTTTTGGTCTGTGTTTTCTTTCATAGCATGCCTTATATGGAAATGTGTTTTGCATGACTATATATGTATAATTGTATCAAATCATTTGATTTGAAGGGAAGGAGCCAGTAAGAGAATTTGGAACTCAAAATCTGGTGAAAAAAGAATTTGGAAAAATAAGATATTAATTTTTTTAAAGAGTCAAGAGAATAAAATGTAATCAAGATTAAAAAATACCAACAACACATTGAACATGACCTAACGTGGATGACAGGACAGACAGAATTGTTGAGCTCTTCAAAGTCAAGAACATGTAGTTTTGAAAGGAACTCAGAATCACAGAATTTCCAGTTCAGAAGGAATCTCAGTAACCGTTTAGTCCAATGTTTATATTTCTTTTATAACATTCCCCATAATTCCAACAATAATTCCAGTCTCTGCAGATATAGGTGTTTGAAGACCCAGGACCACTTGAGGCATCCTGGTCCATTTTGGAGGTATTTCTTATTGTTAGGAATTTTTTCCTGAGGTTAAAGCTAAATTTGCCCCTTTGTTATATCCTTATCCCTTGTTCTTAATTCTGTCCCTTGAAGCCCAGCAGACTATGATTACTCTCTTCCACACAATAATACTTCAGATATTCAAGACAACTATCATATCTCTCACAAATCTTTTCTCCAGTTTCTTTAAATTATGTATCCATGGGATTAACTATAGACTCATCACTAGTTGTCAATCTCTGTATACTTTGTCTTGTCAATGTCCTTTCTAAATGCTATGCATAATACTGGACACAATACTATAGATATAGTCCAACCAGATCTCAATAAAATATGCAGAATGCCTAGAAAAAACTTTTACCTTATCCAACCAAGTTTTTTTTTCTTTAACTAATTTTTAAATTTCTAACTGCTAAATATGGAAAACTCATTACTACAAACATGTGGCTATTCCATAAATCTATTAATGTAGCTCAAAGCATATCACCTATGTGGAATGAGAACTTTATCTAACATCATTAGTCTATAGCAATAACAAAAATTCTGTACAATCTCTGTAGAGGTATCTTACTATAATCACTTTCCCCCTCTTTTTATAGGCAATTTTTATTTTCTGGACTTAAATAGAAAATAGAATGGCTATTTGCAACATATAGTAGAATAAAAAAACATAACTGTATATGTAACAGTAAGTCTCTAGTGTGTATCCTAATGTAATTCTGAAAAAAATCCACATATTGATTAAGCTCTTTTCTTTCAAAGAGTATGAAGCACAGCCAATTAATGAACAGGTCAATTAATGATATATTTCATGAAAAAAATCCAACAAGGAAGTAGTAGAGTTTATTATCCATCAACACTTAATAAAGTTCAAGGATAATAGATTATAGCATAATAAATCATAGGATTATAGGTTTTAGAGCCAGAAGGAATTTTAGAGGTAATTGAATCCAACCTCTGCCACTTCTCTTTTCAGATGAGGAAAATAAGAGCCAGAGAAGGAAAATTTCTTTGCTCATGGGCAAAGAATTTCTACAAATCTGAAGTGGAGTTGGAACCAAGTCTTCCTGACTTTAAACTATCTATGTGCTACTATACTACCTTTCAATCCAAGATGTAGAAACATGGGGATTGAAAATAATCTGCTCATATTAAGATTATTTGATGCTCATCTGTAACAAACTTGGCTCTTTTCAGCAAAGAGATTATTCAAGGCAATTCCAATAATCTTGTGAAGGAAAGAACTATCCATGTTCAAAGAGAGAACTATGAAGACTGAATGTGGATCAAAGCATAATGTTTTCCACTTTTTTCATTATTTCTTTGTTTTTTCCTCTTTTTTCTTTCACCTTTTAAATTTATTTTTTTCTTGTGCAACATGATGAATGTGGAAATATGTTTAGAACAACTGCACGTTTAACCTATATTGGATTGCTTGCTGACTAGGGGATTGCTTGCTAGTACAGGGGAGAGGAAGGGAGAAAATTTTTGAACACAAGGTTTTGCAAAGGTGAATGTTGAAAACTATCTTTGCATGTATTTGGAAAAATAAAAAGCAATTTAAAATAGAAAGCCACCTGCTGCTATTGTCTTCATGAAAAGGGGTTCCCAGTTAATTCTACATGGTATAGCCTGATACTTATAAATCCACTCTCCACAAAGATTAGGAACTACTATAATCTCAATTGCTTTTCTCTTTCACCTTTAAAATGCAGATTATCCTGCCTCTGACATCTTGTCAGGCTTTTACCATTCCTCAAAGCACAGTGAACCTCGGGATGTAAACTTGGCAATTGGAAATAGTGAGTAACAAGAGCCAAAGTATTCTCCCCACAGTGAAATTACACAGAAGTCTCTTGTCCTCCTTGACTTCCTTCAAGTCTCAGCTAAAATCCCTACCTTCCAAAGAAAAAATTTCCCAATTCTGTTAAATACTTCAGGAAGTATCTTCCTTCTGTTGAATATTTCAGATTTATCTTTCATATAGCTTGTTCTTATGCAGCAATATGCATGTAATTTCACACATTAAACTGTGAATTCCTTAAAAAGGTGACCAAGGTTTTTCCTGTCTTTGAACTCCAAAACATCATACAGTGCCTGGCATATAGCAGGTACTTTATAATTGCTTGGTGACTAATAAATACTAAAATGATATTTTGAAGACTTCTAAGGCATGTTAACATTTTTTGCTTTCTAGTAAATGTGCTCAGTACTAAAGGTCACAAGGGAAGCATTGTCACAGTTAAGCAGAAAAGAATTTACTCAGTCATTCATGTTGTCACTCATGGAGGGCTTTGCTGAGGAAAGCAACATGGTCAGCTACTTAAATGAGCAAATCACCACACAATGGGTTTCTATTGAATTGAGTACACTGTTAAGTTTCTTAGTGATCATTCTGGGTTTGTTGTTACTCAGTGGTTTATTCATGTCCAAATCTTTATTACTCTGTTTGGAGTTTTCTTGGCAAAGATACTGGAGTGGTTCATAGAGGCTAAGTGTCTTGCCCAATACTATGCAGCTAGTGAGTGTTTGAGACAGAAGTTGAACTCAGGTATTCCTGATTCTAGGCCCATCATTCAATCTACAAAGTCACCTAGCTGCTGACCATTCTCACAATATGACTTATGACTCTAATATCTTAGAGACTAGATGACAATATTTTTGTGTGATTAGGAATTAAGGGATAGAACAGGTAAGATTGAGGGATAGGATATCTGGCAATGACCAAGAATACAGCCTTCTCAATTTAAGGAAATATATTATGTTATAATTCTATTTCACCTTTTTGAGACATATATGTCATCCTTTTGGGTGAGGCATGATATGGCTTTTCAAAAATAGAAATGAGAAAGTTAATGGGGATTCATTATAAGAAGGGGTACAGCTTGGACAAATAAATGATGGTAAGTAAGACTTTACAGGTAGCAAAAGAAAGAAGTAAAAGAAAAGGTCAAAGAAAAAGAAAGATTCATATGAATGCAGAATTCCTAAATTATCAATACAAAAATATAAAAGAAAACAATAGAATAGGAAAATAAGACATCTGTTTAAGAATATATCAAGGGAATGGTTCATGCACAACTGAGCACAATAAAAGAAAACATACCAAAGATTGAGAAGAGGTGGCAAGAGAACAAGAAGTAAAAAAAAAAAAAAAAAAAAAAAAAAAAGATCCTATCTCTGATAATCACAATGGTGTGGTTCACTGAACTAGAACTAGGCATCCTGGAAAATGAAGTCAAGTAGAGAAGCATTGTTAACAATAAGGTTAGTAAAAGTGATGGACTTCCAATTAAGCCATTTAAAATCCTAATAGATTATGCTATTAAAATGATTCACTCAGTATTTCAGCATGTTGAGAAAACTAAACATCGAGCACTGGATTGGAAAAGATGTATTTCCATTCCATCCTAAAGCAAGCTAATACCAATGAATGTTCAAATCATGAACAATTGAGTTCATTTCACACAGCAGCAAGTTTATGTTTAAGACTCTGAAAGGCTTCAGCAATATGTAAACTGAGACTTTTCAGACGAACAGGCTGATTTTGGAAGAGGTAGAGGAAATAGAGACCAAATTGCCACCATTCTCTGGATTATGGGAAAAACAAAGAAGTTCAAGGAAAATATCTACTTCGGTCTGCTTCTTTGACTACACTAAATCATTCAACAGTGTGGATACCCCCTTTTTTACCTCCCCCCACCAAAATGGAAAGTTCTCGAAGAGATGGGTTTACCAGATCATCATGGTAATCCCAAGGAACCTTTATGTAGGACAAAAGACAAGAGTTAGAACCAAACATGAAGAAATCAATTGGTTTCAGACTGGAAAAGGAATTAAAGAAGGCTGTATTGTTTATTTATTTAAATCCTACAGAGAGTACGTAATACAAAATTCCAGACTACGTGAATCAAAAGGCAGAATTAAGGATGTCAAAAAAAATATTAGTAATCTAAAATATGCAGTTACTCTGATGACAGAAAGTCAAGAATTAAGAACCCTCTTGATGAGGGTGAAAAAGAAAGTGAAAAAGTTGGATTGAAGCTTAACAACAAACACAAAAATTAACCCTAAGATTTTGGCAACTGCTCTCATCACTTCTTAGGAGGGAAGAAATGGTAATAGTGTCAGATCATATATAGTCTTAGGTTCAAAGATCATTGCAGATGACAACTGCAGCCATGAAATTAAAAGACACTTACTGCATGGATGGAGAGCTATGGTAAATCTACACAGAATACT
Source organism: Sminthopsis crassicaudata (assembly GCF_048593235.1). NCBI lineage: Eukaryota > Metazoa > Chordata > Mammalia > Dasyuromorphia > Dasyuridae > Sminthopsis > Sminthopsis crassicaudata. Next base: position 31,763,906 of record NC_133621.1, on the reverse strand, counting down.
AGAAAGCAGAAACATTACATTGCCTACAAAGGTCTGTATAGTTGAAGCTATGGTTTTTCTGGTAGCAATGTATGGCTGTGAGGGTTGAGCTATATGAAAAGCTAATCAACTCAGAATTGATACATTTGAATTGTAATGCTAAAGAAGACTTTTGAGAGTCCTTTGGAGAGTAAAGAGATAAAATTAGTCAATACTTAAATAAATTTATTCAGACTATTCACAGAAGGTCAAATAACAAAGCTAAAGCTGAAATTTCGGCCACATGAGAAAACAGGGCTCATTAGAAATAATCCTGATGTTGGGAAAGATTGAAAAGCAAAGGAGAAAGGGAATAGCAGAAGATGGGACAGATAGATAATATCATGGAAAACCTGAACATGAATTTAGACAGAATTTGGGAAATGGACCATAAAAGAACCTGATATGCTATAGTCCATGGGGTCATGAAGAGTTGGAGACTATTGAATGACTGAACAACAACATCAATAACAACAAAGATGATGGAATGCCCCAAATGGGAGAAACCATTTGACTCAATTGGACTGAAACATAGAGTATGCTTCAGCAAAGTATCAACCATAATTTATTAAACATCTGCTGTTTTCTAGGCACTGGGCTAGACACTTAGGGGCACAAATAAAAAGAATGAAACAATACTTATATTTAACATGAAATGAAACTGGAAAAAATGGATCTTAATTGTGGAATTTAAGTTTAGGCTGAGAGGTTTGTATTTAATTCTAGAGCCAATAGGGAAACATTGAAAAATTTTAAGGGGAGTGTCATGGTCAGATGTGTACCTATAAAGATTACTTTTGTAGCTCTGTGATGGATAATTAAGGGAGGGAGGTGCTGGAAGAAGATGAATTAAAAGTCTTTTATAGTGGTCCAAACGAGAGGTGAAGAAGGTTTAGACCAAGATGGTCATCATTTGATATGAGAGGCAACATAATGATTCAATTGATAGGATCTAACATCTTAATTGGATTGGGGGCATGAGAGAAAGAAAGACACACACACATACACACATACACACACAGACAGAGAGACAGAGAGAAGAGAGACAAACAGGAAGACATACAGAGAAACACACACAGAGGGGGAGAGAGAGAGAGAGAGAGAGAGAGAGAGAGAGAGAGAGAGAGAGAGAGAGAGAGAGAGAGAGATGGAAACAGAGACAAAGAGACAGTGATAGAGACAGACAGACAGAGAGAATAAAAGGTGATTATAAGATTATGAACCTCACTGATTCAGAGTATGGTGGTTCCCTAAAAAAAGAGAGATTGTAAGGATATGAAGCTTGGTAGTGATAAGGATGATGAGTTCACTTTTAGATGAGTTTAAGATGCCAATGGGGCACTTGGGGGATAGTGTCTAGGAGAGACAGAGAAACAGAGGGATAGAGAAAGAGGGAAACAGAAAGGCACATACACAGACAGAGAGATATACATAGTCAGTGACAGAGAAACAGAGAGGCACACTTACAGAGATGGAACATGGAATGATAGCTAAGTTTATTTGTTTTTTTTTATTCATTTTTAGAATAGGGGAAACCTGAACATATTTGTTAGTGGCAGGAAAACATTAGCATAAAGACAAAGAGAGACTAAAAATTAGAGATGAATGTATCAAATATATGGAGGAAATGGGAGTTGTACTAACAAGGATACAGATTAAGTGAGCCTGTCCAAGGAAAATAATTTGTTCCTCAGAGATTAAAGAAGGAGAGTACGTAGGGCAAAACATTTGAAAGTGAGGGAATGTCCATCAATTGGGGCATGTATCAAACTGTGGTGTGTGTTTATGGTGGAATATTATTGTTCTATGGGAAATGATGAGCAGGATGCTCTCAAGGAAAAAAAAAACAATTTGGAAAGTCATCCAAGAATTCAAGCAAAGTGAAATGTATAGTATACAAAGTAATAACAATATTCTGGGATGAAAAGCTGTAAATGACTTTGTTATTCTCAGTAGCACAATCATCCATGATGACTCTGAAGGACATATGATGAAAATCTTATTCATATCCAGAGAAGAAACTGATTGTGTCTGAAAACAGATTGAAGCATTCTCTCTCTCTCTCTCTCTCTCTCTCTCTCTCTCTCTCTCTCTCTCTCTCTCTCTCTCTCTCTCTCTCTTAAACCTAATCTTTCTTGAGAGTTTTTATTTTCATTAGGGTCACAGATTTATGTTTTTTCCCACAAACTTGATTTTTATGGAAATGTTTTCCCTAACTTCACAAGTGGTGGGAATAAGAGAAGAGCCTAGAACTTAAACATTTCAAAAACAAATGTAAAAATATTGTTTCAAATGTAACTGGGGAAATATTAAATAAATAAAATAAAACAAAAAAGGAGATTCCAGGTGAATAAAGAAAAGGTTTTGTGGTAAAGATTAGGAGACATGGGGGAATTTATGACAGAGAGTACTGATTTTTTTTTTTTTTTGAGATAGGTAATTAGCCCAATGGAGAGGATCGCATGAGGTGAGTAAATAATAACTCCAAAAGTTTCTGAAAAGAAGATTTGGAATGTTATTCCAAGCATGATAAAAATCAATCAGAAAAGAATAAAAGAATGGCTGGCTGGTAGTCAGGGAGATTTTTATGTAGTATCAATAGATGATGTACAATATCAATTGGCATCTCAGGACAAGGACAGAAGGTAAATGATGAGAGTGAAACCAATTTGAAGATTGTTAGGACATGAGCAACATAAGAACAACTCAATGTGATGAAAGTGCATGTATTTTAATCTAAAACCCCCTAAATATCACTGGTACAATAATCCAATTATTGAAAACCTAGTTTCCATGCCTTCTCTGACACGATTACAATATTTTTTGAGGATTCAGAAGCAACACTGTCCTGGTAAAGTTTATCTGAACACTCTCTCTTGTTTTGTTCGGCTCCTCAGTGACAAAAACAACCGAATTTCCTCTCCTCTGTCTAATCTGTAGCAGGAGTTTTAAATGTGCAATTTATACTTCCTTAAATATTCAGCATTATTGTAGTTATTATTTATTAATATTTTTATATTGCAATTCTTTCTCTCCAGTTTCTTAAATATTTTCTTTGCTTATAATTTCTATTATCTCATCATTTCTATAAAGACTTTCTCCCTTCCTCTTCATTTTAGTGCCTTCCCTCTATTAATCATTTAAAAAAATTATTCTGCATCTAACTTGATTAGTATATATGTGTTTGTTTTCATCTTTATTAAACTGTCAACTCCTTGAAGGAAAAGAACCTCTTTTGCCTCTCTTTATATTCCCAGTTCTTAGTATAGTGCCTAAACCATAGTAGATTCTTAATAAATATTGATTGAGAGATGGAGTCAAGATAGCAGGGAAAAGCCAAGAATTTACCTGAGCTCTCCAGTTTCCCTCAGAAACAATATTAAATCAAGACTCTAAATGGATTCTGGAGTGACAGAATCTACAAAAAGATTGAATTAAACAATTTTCTATGGTCTCACATGGGTAAAGGGAGGTTGCAGCCCAGTGCAGCCCCGTACAGACATATTTGGGCAAGCCATCAGGTGAAGGTTCTAAGTCACAGTACAGAGCTGGCTAGTGGCACAGCAGGTCAGTTGTGAGGCCTCCAATGTTAGTACAGAAGACAAGCTGCTCATCCAGAAATCACTATTACACCAGGCACAACTAGAATGTGAGGCTATAACACAGTGGTCAAAACATAGCACCCAAAGACCCAGGATAGAAATCAAAGAATTAGGCCTTTTTTCTCCAGCACAAGAAGCTTGGGACAATGTCCCCCCAGGAACAGAATTCAACTTCAAAAGTCATGAAATGGACTAAAATTGAATAAAATAAAGAACTCTGATCAAAGAAAGCTATTTGGTAACAGGGAAGGTCAAAATACAAATTCAGAAGAGGACAACAAAATTAAAATGTACACATGCAAAGCCTTAAAGGGAAAAGATGAATTGGTTTCAAGCCCCAAAAGCCATCTTGGAAAAGCTCAAAAGTATTTTAAAAAATCAAATAAGAGAGACAGAAGAAAAATTGGGAAAAGAAATGAGACTTGGGAAAGAGAGTCATCAGCTTAGAAAAGAAAGTACAAAATTTACTGAGGAAAACAATTCCTTAAAACATATAGAAGTTATGTGAGCTATAGGAAGAAATAGAGAACAAAATTATTCTTGTGGGAGATCTCAACTTCCCTCTTCGGAACCAGATAAATTTATCTGCAAAATAAAGTATGCATTTCATATTTCTGTTTTTCTGCATTTCATTGTGAGGTTTTTATGCCCTGATATATGACCAAGTTTTATGTAAATGGCATGTACTACTCAGAAAAATGTATATTGCTTTCTATCCCCGTCAATTTTCTGCAGAAGTCTATCATATCTAACTTTTCTAAAATTTCATTTACCTCCTTAATATTGAAAATAAGAGCTAGTCTTATGAATAAACTAATGAAGTAAATAAATCTTTTTATTTTATTTTTATTTATTGAACTAGATGCAAAATAAGAAAAAAACTGACTACAAAAAAGAAAAACAGAAAATGAAAATAACAAAACAAAATAAAACAAAACATTGTAATGTGTCTAGCAGAACATCAGAGAATATTCAAAATATATAACAATAAATTTCCATTTAAGAAATCGTATATAATAGAAGAAATTATATTCATGTGTCCATTTCTTTCTTTGTTTCCTTGTGGATTATTCCTTTTGTTCTCTGGTGAGCACGTTTTACTTTATTGTTTTTCCCCCGTTCATTACCCTCCTTCCCCAAGAAAGCTACAGTAAAACAGGGATATATCACACACACACACACATACTCACACCCATCCACAGACCCATATCCATATCCATATATCTATCTACACACATACATAAACCTACATGCATCAATACCCATATATACTGACACATGCATATATATATATATATATGTATATATATATATATATTTGCATTCATGTAAACATGAATCTAAAACAGTAAGACTGACATATATTATATTTTTCTCTCTTGATTGAATTTTTAATTTTGACTTTGTCTAAGATCAATGATTACTAACCCAACTTTTTTTTCTAGTAAATGTTATTCCTGATCCTAGTTGTAGTATAAAATAGACAAATCTTTGTTTAATTTGATTTAAAAAAGAAGAAAACAAAATTGCTAGTATCAAAAATAATACACTACAAACAAAGAGGAAATTAAAGCATTAATTATGAGCTATTTTGTCCAACTGTATGCCAATAAATCTTACAAACTAAGTGAGATGGATGAATATTTACAAAAATTAAGATTAACAGAACAGGAAATAAGATACTTAAATAACCCTATTTTAGAAAAAGGAAATTGAACAAGCCATCAATTAGTTCCCTAAGAAAAAATCTCCAAGGTGAGATGAATTTACAAGTGAATTCTACTGAACATTTAAACAGTTTATTCCAATACTATATAAAGTATTTGAAAAAATTGACAAAGAAAGGCTTCAACCAAATTCCTTTTATGACACAAATATGGTACTGATATCTAAACCAGGAAAGGTCAAAACAGAGAAAGAAAATTATAGTCCAATTTCCTTAATGAATATTTGTGCAAGTTATTATTTTATTCTTTTCCTAGTAAATTTATTTAATTTTAATACACATTGCTTTATGAATCATATTAAGAGACAAAAATCAGAGCAAAAGGAAATAAAAAACAGAAATAAGAAATGAAGATAGCATGTGTCGATTTTCATTCAGTTTCCTTAGTTCTTTTTCTGAATACAGATGTCATTTTCTCCTCAAAGGGCATTGAGATTGTTTTGGATCACTGAACCACTGAGAACTACCAAGCCTTTCATAGTTGATCATTGCACATTCTTGCTGTTATTGTGTACAATGCATTCCTGGTTCTACTTGTATTGCTCAGGATCAGTTCATGTAAATCTTTTCAGGCTTTTCTAAAATCAGATTGTTCATCCTTTTTAATAAAAATAATATTCCATTATCTTCATATACCACAACTTGTTTGGCCATTCCTCAATTGATAGTCATCTACTAATTTTTGAATTCTTTCTGCAAAATTTTAAATAACATATTAGCAAAGAAATTACAGAAATTTATCATGAAGATGATACACAACAACAAAGTGGCATTTATACCAGGAATTTAGAACTAATTTAATATTAGGAAAACTATCAGCATAATTTACCAATAAGAAAACTAACAGAAATTATGTGATTATATCAATGGATGGAGAAAATGCTGTCAACAAAATATAGCTCCCATTATTATTAAAAACACAAGAGAGCATAGGTTTTTTAAAATAGTAAGTACTATATATCCAAAACGTTCAGCAAGCACTATATGTAAAGATGATCATCTAGAAACACTCCAAATAAGATCAGGGGTGAAACAAAATTGCTGTTAACACCACTATTATTCAATATTGTACTAGAAAAATTATCTTTAATAATAAAAAAAGAAAAAGAAATAAAAGGATTAGAATAGGCAACAAGGAAACCAAACTATCATTGTTTGTAGATACAATGGTATACTTGAAGAATCCTAAAAAAATAATCTAACAACCTATTTGAAATAATTAAGAACTTTACCAATGTTGCACGATATAAAATAAACCCACAAACATCATTAGCATTTCTATGTATTACAAACAAAACTCAGTAGCAACAGATATAAAGAGAAATTCCATTTAAAATAAAAAAATATAGAGTTTACTTGCTAAGATAACCTATAATGATTTATAGGAATACAATTATAAAATACTTTCTATACAAATAAAGTCAGATCTAAATAATTGGGAAAATATCAATTGCTCGTGGGTAGACCAAGCCAATATAATAAAAATGACAATTCTGCCTAAGTTAACTTATTCAGTGTCATATCCATCAAACTATCAAAAATTATTTGATAAAACTAGAAAAAAATAGCAAAAGTCAGCTGGAAGGTCAGAATGTCAAGAATATCAATGGAATTAAAGAAAAAAAATATAAAGAAAAGTGATTTAACTATACCAGATCTAAAATTCCATTATAACATGACAACCATCAAATTATTTGGCACTGGCTAAGAAAAAGAATGGTGGATAAATGGAATAGATTAAGTACATAAGACAGTAGTCAATGACTGCAATAACCTACTGTTTGGTAAACCCAGAGGTTCTATCTTCTGGGATAAAAACTCGTTACTTGACAAAAACTGCTAGGAATATTGGAAAATAACATGGCAAAAACTAGGCATATCATATACCAAACATGGTCAAAATGGGTACATGATTCCAACATAAATAGTGATACCATACAGCAAATTTGGAAAGCTAGGATTTTATCTGCCAGTTCTATGGAGACAAGAAGAATTTATGACTAAAGAAGAAACAGAATGCAAAATGAATAATTTTGATTACATTATATTTAAGGATTTTGCACAAAGTTAATGCAATCAAAATTAGAAAGGAAATCAAAGGCTGGGAAAAATTTTTTTGCAGCCAGTGTTTCTGATAAAAAAAAAAATTCAAAAAATAGGTAATTGAGTCAAATTTATAACAATGCAATCCATTCCCAATTAATAAATGGTCAAAGAATATGAAAAGGCAATCTTCATATGAAGAAATTAACATTGTCTGTAGTTATATGAAAAAAAATGGTTTAAATCGCTATTGATTAGAGAAATGTAAATTAAACCAATTTTGTAGTACTACCTCATACCTATCAAATTGGTCAAGATTACAAAAAGGGAAAATGATAAATGTTGGAAAGTATGTGGGAAAATGGACTACTAATGCATTGTTGGTGGAGTTCTGAACTGATCAAATGATGCTGGAGCACAATTTGAAATTATGCCCAAATGGCTATAAAAGTGTGCATACCCTTTGATCCAGCAATATCATTACTAGATTTGTATTCTAAATATAACATAAAATGGGGGGGGGGAAAGCTAAAGGAAAAAAAAGTTTTACCAACTTTCTTTGTGGTAGCAAAGAATTGGGGTTTGAGGAGATGCTCATTCATTGAGAAATGGCTGAATCAGTTGTAGTATGTATGAATGCAATTGAATATGATAATTTTATAAGACAAGAAGAGCAGTCATATTTCAGGAAAAAAAAAACTGGAAAAACTTACATGAATTGATGCTGAGTATACTGAGCAGAACCAAGAGAACACTGTATACAGTAACAGCAAGATTTTGTGATGATCAACTATAATGGGCTTAGCTTTTTGCAGCAATATTATGATCTAAGATGATTCCAAAAGATTCATAAGGGAAAATGCTTTTCACACCCAGATAAAGAACTATGAAGTCTCAATGAAGATTTAATTATACTATTTTCATTTTATTTTTTCCCCATTTTTTCCTTTTTGTTCTGAGTTTTCTTTAACCACAAGACTAATGTTGAAATGTTTTTAACATGATTGTACCTGTATAACCTATGTCAAATTTATTGCTGTCTTGGGGAAGAGAATATAAATAAAGATGGAGAAAAGTTCATTTATAGAAATGAATGTTGAAAACTGTCTCTACATGGAATTGGAAAAAAATAAACCATATCATAGGAAACTCTAAAATAAATATTGATTTATTAATTGATGTTATCATTTTTGTTGTTATATTGCTATTATTTACTCCCTGTGAAGAAACCAGAGGCACTAGTGGCAAAGTAGAAAGAATTCTTGAGGTCTTGAAATAGAAAGACCTAAGTATTTTTATTTTAGTTATCAATAATATTTTATTTTTCCAAATAAATATAGTTTTCAATATTAATATTTTTGTAAGACTTTGTGTTCCAAATATTTTTTCCCTCCTTCCCTTACCTCTCCTCCCCAGGACAGCAAACAATCTGATATAGGTTAAACATGTGCAATCCTTTTAAACATATTTGCATAACTGTCATGCTGTGAAAGAAAAATCAGACCAAAGAAGAAAAAAAAGACAAAAAAAACATGACAAATAAAAAGCAAACAAGAAAATGAAAATGCTATCCTTCAGTTCACATTCATTCTCCATCGTTCTCTCTCTCTGTATGCAAATGTTATTTTCCACCCCACATATATTGGAATTAAAGATCTAAATTCAAATCCATTCTCAGATGTTTACATATACTTCGACAAGCCACTTAAATTATGTTTGAGTTTTCTCATCTGCAAAATGGGCTTAATGATAAATCTATTTTAATATTAAAGTATAATTTATAGGGTTATTATGAGGAACAAGTGAGATAATATTTGTAAATAATGCTTAGCATAATGACTGGTAAATAACAGAAACTATATAAATGCTTATTTCCTCTATTCCTTCTTCCTGATAAGATTGGAAACTGTACTGTAATTTATAGTCTTAGAGCAATATGACTTCCTATTTTTTTTTTATTTAACACCCTGGTCAATAAAAAACATTTTAACATGTACTTGTAATGGTCATCTTTAGTAATTACATTCAATTATTATTTATGAATATTATTAAATAATACAAAAAATTTTAAAATGAGAGGAAAATATTTGGAAATATTTGATTTCTTTTAATAGCACCAAAAGTGTCACTGTTCTTAAGAACAATGAATAAATATTTATTCATTATTTTTAAAAATTCCTTAGTATGTTCCAGGTGATAAGGGAAACTTGCAAATTATAACGATTCATTAGTAATTAATTATTCAGTTAATTTACTCAATGTCACTAGACAAGCAGACAAAATTCCTTTTTCAAAGATATTTTGCAAGATGTACAATATAATAATAAAATTATAGGTCATAGAAGTCAGTGAACCTAACTTTTCAGCAGCAATCACATTTCTCTGTGTGTAGATATTGACCACACACAATGCAATAACAGCAAGCAAAAGTGAATTATCTCTGATTTCCACTCAGCAGAAAGTTTTCCATATAAATCCATTCCTCTTTATGTGGTTTGGTTTAATGGATGGTATCATACCTTAATTTCCTATTCATGTTGAAATTTATAGTTGTGTTTTTAAATGAGTATGAGGAAAAGTAAGAGGGTCAATTTGATGGGGATGAGAAATGTAGAAAGGAGAATCAGAAAGTGATAATGCTAAAAAAGTAGGGAAGGGTCATATTAGGAAGGACTCTAAATGTCAAACAAATATGTCTTTATTTGATCCTAGGGAGCCACTGTAGGTTATTGACTACCTACTCAATGAAGCACCAGTACCAAATCCAAATTCTGTTTTGGCCAAGTCTTTCCATCCTGGTTCTAGGGTTGGGACATGGTCATCTCGGTGCTCTAGAAAAACCAGTCTAATCATGAAGTGGAGGATGTATTGAAATGGGAAGAAATTTGAATCAGGAAAGAACTAGGAGCCCATTGCAATGGTCAATGCAAGATATAATGAGGTGGTCTATTACAGGATGAATGCGACTGGAGAAAAGAAGATGGGAGGGATATTATGGGGATAGAAATGGTCACTGCCTTGGAGTGCAATGCCAATGCCAGGGTGCTTCCCACAGCCATAAGATGATCCGGGGGAGAGAGAGAATAAAGAGTAGGGTTCCGATGGCAGCCTTGTATGTGTCCTTAGGGATCAGAGTTTGGTAATAATTTCCTTTAAAAGCCAGCATCTGGCCTAGAAGAGAAAAGATGGATGGCTTCCACACCAACAGAAAGGGGTCATGTTAGGCAACAATGATTGAAGTATAGGGTGTAGAAGGAAAGATCCACAATTGACTATCCCAAAGCTATTATGTCTCAGAAGTTAGATTTAACTATAAAGTTTCGAACTTCAGGTCCATTCTCTAGCTAAACTTTTGTGATGATGTTGATTATTATTAAAAACCACATAATTATTTAATTATAATCATGCCCATTTTATACACAAATACACTGAAGCTCAGAGAAATTAAATGACTCCCAATCCAGTAATGAACAAAAGCAGGATTTGGACCCAGATTGTTTTCATTCCATCCTTTCTATTATAGCAGCCTGTCTCAGTTTCTTTTGACTGTGTAAATCATCAAAATATGTTCTTTTCATGCATCGACCTCTTCCTATTCCATTTTCAGAGATTTCCAGGGAAGGTGAGCTTCCCTGATAACCTCATAAGATTTCCTCTATTTCCTTGTTGAAAACATGCCAGGAATGATTTTTGGGAACTCTTTCCATAGTTTGCAATCTTCCAGAAATATAGAAAATTTTCTGGAAGAATAGAATCCAATCTTTAATTATCATAGTGATATCTTTGTGTGACTTTGGGCAAGGCTCATGAATTATGTTGTTCTCATCATTTCATTCAACTGTTAATATAGCTCTTCCTTTTAAAAAGTCCTTGGAGACAATGGTATGAAAGAAGGTAAAATTGATAAAAGGGGTCAGTTCCCATGATATCTAAGATGTAGAATTTTAATTTTTTTTGAAATGGCAGATATTGGGCAAATGGACTTCAGAAAATTCAATTGGATTGTTCACAGCTGGTAAGAGAGGAGTTGGCATCAAAATCTGGAGTGGATGTTTTTGTTGCTGTTGTTAAGTGGTTTAATTATGTTTGACTCTTTGTGACCTCATTTATGGGGTTTTCTTGGCAAATATACTGTGTGGTTTACCATTTCCTTTTCCATGATCTCCATTTTACTGCTAAGGAAACTGAGATAAACAAATTAAGAGATTTGCCCAGTGCCAACCAGATAGTAAGTGTCTGAGGCCAGATTTGAACTTAGGTTCTCCAGAGTCTAGGCTCAGCTCTCTATCTATTGTACCATCTATTTATCTGGAATTGATGTTAACCAGTGGATAAACTACCAATTTAAATTTTAACAAAGTGTCTTATCCAATTCCTAGATAGCATAATAGGTGGGCCTCCTGAGTGTTTAATTCTGCTCTCTCAATTGATATTTCTTCTTTCTACCATCTTATCCTCTAGTTTTCAGGAAAAAAATTTTAGAAGGTCTCTTGAGGCAGGAAAAAATTCACTTTGCTATTTCTTTTCCCAGTGCCCCACACTTTTCCTGGTGCTTAACTAAGTCAATGATAGAAATTCAAACATAACTTTTTATAATCCCAAAGTTAGAGAGGATACAACTTATTTATTTATTTTTATAATAGCTTTTTTATTTTTAAATATAATTTTTAACCTTCACCCTTGCAAAATCTTGTGTTCTAATTTTTTCTGCCTCCCTTCCCTTCATCCTCCTCCCCTAGATAGCAAATAATCCAATATAGGTTAAATAGAGAACAACTTATTTAAGTAAGTTCCAGCTTAAACTTCCTTCTGAAACTTATTTAATTGTAGATTTAGAAGTGGGAGAGTTCTTTAATCCATTTTCCTCCCCATCTCCAAATCATGTTACAAATGAGGAGAGGAAGGTCTAGAGATTCAGTGATTTGCCCAACATCCTATATTGTATTTGACAGAGCTATGATTAAAAATTCCCATCTTCTGTTTCAGGTCTAACCCTCTTTCTACAGTTCCCAGTTGATTTCCTTGTGTCATGTTACTTTATAATTAGAAAAGAAGCAGTGACATTTTTGGGGGCAGCTAAGTGGTACAGGGAATAGCACTGCCTTGCCTGGAATCAGGAAGACTCATTTTCTTGATTTCAAATATGGCCTCAGACATTTACTAGCTGTGTGACCTTGGACACATCATTTTATCTTGTTTGCTTCAGTTTCCTCATCTGTAGGCTGAGCTGGGGAAGGAAAATGGCCAACCATACCAATATGTCTACCAAAAAAACTCCAATGTCTGATCAAGTGTTAGACATTTTCCTGAAAAAGTGAGTTAGAAATAGTCACTCAAGGAAATGTTTTAAGTTGTCTTTTGTGTATGTAGTGTACATTTGTATGTGTGTTGTGCTTGTGTGTTTGTTTGAAAGGAAGTATCAAGAAGTAAATATAAGATTCTTTCATGTCAACTATATTTTGTCCATAACTGAACAAGATTCTTGATGCTTACAGAAACATGCAGATTTTTTTTTCTTCCCTGAGAAGGAAAAAGGTGTCCTGCTACTAAGGTGGAGAAAAGAAAAAAAAAAAAAAAAGATCTTGGGCAGCAAGAAATTTGTAGCTTTTCTATTAATAACCCCACTGAGCGCCAACCAAAGTTAGGAGTTGACCACAATGCCCAAAGCAAAACCCTTAACCGTCTTGACCACAAAGCCTGTGAACTCACAGGCTTGTAGCTAATGGACAAGAGGATAAATATTAAGTTAGGACTAGGATATATTTTTAATTACTATTTGCATTTTGCTGCTGTCTAATCCATTACATAGGAGCCAGGACCGCATCTTTTTCAAGCTTCTGCCCAGTTTCATTTGCTGATGGAGCTCAGGCCCGGCGGAGAGCATTGAGTTGAGGCTGAGTTCCATGGAGATGTAAGAATGAGACCAGTGATTATACACCCACGCCACAGGAAAAATGAGCCCCAAGAAACAAACAGATATTACCCTTAGATAATCACCTCTAATGTTTCCCAGAACTTTAAGGCTATGAGGCAAGCTACAAGCTGCAAGCTAAAAATTCAGGCTGAAAGTCAGCTTTCACGCTTTTTCTTTTGTTTGCTACTTCTTGCAAGAGAATATAATATTGTTTTTATTGTTGTTGTTGAATTATTTCAGTTCTGTCCCCATTTCATGACCCCATTTATGTTTTCCTAGGCAATGGTATTGGAATGATTTGTCATTTCCTCCTTTCAACTCATTTTGTAAAAAAAGAAACTGAGGCAATAGTTAAATGACTTACTCAGGATCCCACAGCTGGTAAGTGTCCAAGGTCTCTTACGAACTCAGGAAATGAATCTTCCTGACTCCAGGCCCTGCAGTCTAGCCACTGCATAATAATATATAACATTTGATTTCTTAGATTGAAAACAGGAAGACCTAGGTTCAGATACTCCCGTGGACACATCACTCTGGGGAAATTATTTAATCTGTCTCAGACTCACTGTCCTGATTCAATTCATCTAGTCTGCTTTAGGCAGAGGATAGTATAGCAGAGAGAATGCTGGCTAGAAGGAGTTCAAATTCTTCTCCATAGACTTGCTTAGCTATGTGAAAGTAGGCAAATTACTTAACCTCTCTTACCTCAGTTTCCTCATCTATAAAGTCAAGAAAGTAATTATAACTATCTTACAAGGTCAGAATCAAATGAAATAACATCGGAAGTTATTCAAAAACCTTAAAGTACTCTAAAATGCTATCATCATCCTCATTATTCATTATTTTTTATAAAATGGGGAAAATTATAACACCTTGCTCACAAAGATTGTTGTGAGGATCTGATGAGATAATAAAAGTACAATTAGCTCATCATGGGGGTTATGGATATGGTATCCCCAGAATTTGAAAAAAAATATAAAATCCATAAAGATACCCTTCACCTTCTTTTTCCTTTAGAAAATCATTTAAGGGGCATCTAGGTGGTGCAGTGAATAGAGCACCAGCCCTGAAGTCAGGAGGACCTGAGTTCAAATATGGTCTCAGATACTTAACACTTCCTAACTTGTGACCCTGGGCAAGTCACTTAACCCCAATTGTCCCAGCCCAAAACATCATTTAATGACTTAACCTTTTCTCATATGATACCAGAGTCTACCAGTATGCCTTTTTAAAAATAACAATTCTGCATTTCCGACTCTCTAACCTTTTTCTGTGTCATCTGCTGGCCTTAGCACATCATCTGCAGCTTCTGCAAAGTTCCTCAAAAGACTCCACTTAATTTTAAAATAGTATTTCATGTTTCTAATTACATACAAAAGAGATTTCAACATTCATTTTTATAAGATATTGAGTTTCAATATTTTTTCTACCTTTCCTTCCCTCCCTCCTTCCTCCCCAAGACAAGTAATCTCATATAGGATATACAGTCTTTTAAAATTCTTTTGCCCACCTGTGATATATCAAAATTGTGATGGGGACAGTCATGATGTAGAAGGGATAACTGTAAAGTCTTTTGTACACTTAAAATGTTATATAAATGGTAGCTTTTAGTATTCTTATTTCTGTCAGTAATGGGTGGTTCCCTATCACTAGCAACCCTCAGAGGCACCAGGGGAAAGGTCTCACTAATCTTTCCTACCTTTCCTCCCTTCTGCTACCTTAGTCTTTGCCAACTTTGGTTCCTGTCCAATATGCCATGTCAAGTCCCCTTCTGCCTCCTTTCTCAGTTTCAGAGTATGGCAGAATGGTGAACAAGGATTCCAAGTAAGCTCAATGGAGGACAGGTGGAAAGCATATATTATATTGCTCTCTCCACCCACAGCCCACAGCCTTTATGGAATATGGCTAGAAGTCAAGTAAGGAACATCTGACTCTGAGGCAGTCACACCGGCAATTATTTCTTAAGCAAATGGTCCTTTCATCAAACATTTGGTCCCATGTTTCATGACCAAGAGGCTAACAAAATTGTCATAAGCCAGCACATTTTTTGATTGCTGATGAACAGTGTAACAGAAGACTTATATTTAAAGTCAATAGATTAGTATTCAATGTCTAGTCCTGAAACACTAAGATATGGGACCACAGACAAGCCGGTTTACCGCTCTGAGTCTTAGTTTCCTCATCTGTAAAATGGAAATCATATTGCTTGTCCTATAGGACTGTCTCATAGGACTGTGGCGAGAAAAAATGCTTTATAATAAATTGTAATGTGCTATGGAAACATGAATTACTGTTAATGTGCATGCCATTACCACAGCTAAATTTTATTTACATATTTCACATTTCCCTCTCCAACACTTGGAATATTATGATGGTATATATTCAAGGGTGACATTTTATTTATCATCTAGCAAAAGGTTCTACTTGGATGATGATGATAATAATAGCTAACTACTATGTAGAACTTTAAGGTTTATAAAGTACTTTATATCTCATTTGATCTTTAGAACTGTCTCGGGAGGTGGTGTTATTATTAGCCCCATTTTACAGATGATGAAACCTAAAGAAAAATTAAGTGACTTGCCCAGAGTCATATAGCTAGTAAAAGCCAGAGGCAATATTTGAATTTAAATCTCCCTGACTCACAGGACAGCAGTCTATCCACTATGCCACCTGGCTGATATTATAGCATATTATGCCATAGAGACAGGGCTTTGCTGGAACAGGCTAAAGTTGGCTAGTTAGAGCTGCTTGTTAAATTTTCAATGTGAGTATTTAAACCTTACAAAATGCCAAATGCTACAAATCAGGGCTTGATTAATTGATCTGTAGATTGCTTAGACTTAAGAAAATGACAGAGAAAATGTTAATGCAGATGAAACTGAAAAAATCTGTCAAGGATACTTTGGGGGGGGCAAGGGGAGCTGGTTGTTAAAATTAACCAGCACACTTCTGTATAAAGATGACTAAAAATTCTCAAAGGATGTATCAGAACTTGACCTATAGGTTATGAATCTTTCTAATCTTTGAAACTCCAGGACGGGTTAGAATATATATTCAATTCGATCCCATGAATGTTTATTAAATATTTTTGATGTGAAACAACACAAAGACCAAAAAACAGTTCCTTGGGGAGGAGCTCAGATCTCAGACCTCCAACATGTACTGAAATAAGCAAATACTAAGGGCATGCAAAGTCATAGGACATAGGGCTATCAGAAAGTGGTGGAGAAATCTGGAGGGGCTCAAGGAGGACTTGGCAGTTGAGCTGTGATTGAACCCATCTAGATCTCAGAAATGCTGACTCTCAGGACAGAATACCACCTATTTGCCACCTACTTGACAAATCAGTTAGTGAGATCTGAACAGTATTTCTTATATTTGTACTTTTATTTCACTTACATGACCACCATTCTAAGCCCTTGTGACCCAAATGTATACTTTTGTCTATCTTCCTTCCGATTTCCCTGATTCCAGTCATTCCCCACTCCCACACACAAAGCTTCTCCAACAAACCCTGTTTGTCAGAAAAACTTTTAGTTGTTCCTTACCACACACAAAGGCCCAGGTCTCCCACTACATCCAAGGCTATCTTCATCCTCTGCCCTTGGAACCCATCCTCTCCTCACATTGCCTCATTTTTCCTTCTCTGTCACACAGTACATCCCCACAACAAAATGCTCAGTTTCTTGAGGTTTTGTTTCTAGAAATAACACCATATTGTAGAGAGAGATCTAGAGGCCACATGGAATTATAGGTAGAGCTCTAGAAACTGCATGGTATTGTAGATAGTTATCTGTCCTTGGAACCAGGAAGATCTAGATTCAGAATCTCCCTTGAGCACATTTTAGTCATGTTACTTAGTCAAGTTCCTTCAATTATCAATGATCTCAGCAACTCCAGAAACTTAAAAACCGCATAGAAAATGTAGTCTTTGGTTGGTAGAGGGATCTTCCACACGTTGGACTTCCATGTACAAATATAGATACAGATCCACTCCCCTATCTAAAATGCCTAATACAATTTATTGCATATATAATAAATATTTATTGGATGAATAAATCCAAGTCTTGAATCTTTCTTATAGAATGATAGTAGTAAATATGGTGAAAACTTGCCCCCCAAATCAATATTTAATGAAAGTATTGTAACCTCCACCAAATATCTATCTTGCAAATGTCCACATTTTATGAGATGATCTTATATTTAATGAAGGAAGAGATCTCAGAGGTCACTGAGTTTAATCCTTTCATTTTACAGATGAGGAAACTGAGGCTTCCAGAAGCTACATGACTTACTCAAAGTCATACAGAGAATGGCAGAGAAAAGAGTTGAATCGTAGTCCTCCAGCCTCCAGTTTAGAGTTCTTTCTGCTGTACTCAGAAAATTGCCAATAAGAAAGATTAGTCCAGGGTGGAAACTTCATATCACTTGAACTTGAAGCACACTAAAATCCTGAGCATTTTTTCCCCATGAACTATTCACTAGTTATAGTTTTCTCATCATCTATTTATTTCATTGATTCAATATAATGAGTTCTCAGCCTCTACAAAGGCTAATCAGTGAGGCAAAATGGACAGAATGCTATATTTGGAGGCAGGAGGCCTGGATTTGTATCCGACTTGGGACAAGTATTATATGATCAGGTATCGGGGCTCCTTCTGGACCCCTCCATCATTTAGTCTCCATCTGGATGTCAGAGGGCACAGTAAAATAAGTGCCTTGGGATGCCCTTCTCTCTCAACCTTTCTGCAAATGCTCCTTTTCTTTTCCCTACTTCTGACTAGATGCTGACTCCACTCTCCTATCCCAGCTCCTATCCCCTCTCCACCGCTGGAGAAAATAACATAGAGTTCCAGTTCTTCAAACTCTCCGGTCCACTAAGTTTTCTAATGAACATAGGCTGGGCCCCTTCAGACTTCTTCCTCAGCTAAAATAGGCATGGTTCCTTGGATGAGTAAGAAGTCAATGATCATCTTTTTGGTAAATGTTTTTGGTAAAAATATTCTCTGCTTTGCCACTGTGCTCCAAGGTCTTATGAGCTTTATCGCCTGCTTTCTTGTTCTACTCCTGAGGCCATATATGTTGCCATTTGTTTGCAGATTCACTCTCAGGATATCCTAGATCTTGTCATTAATCCCACCACTGTATCCTTAAAGTTTCCTTTAAAAAAGTATCCTTAAAATAAAATATCCTTAAAGACCTCTTCCATTCATTATACAGTTGAATCTTCTAATATGTGATGTCTCTCCAAACTAGAATGTGACCTCCTAGAGTGCAGAAATGGGAAGGCTTTTCTATTTGAGTCCTCAGTGTTTAACATAGTGTCTGGCACTTAATATGTATTTAATATTTTTTACCCATTTCCTTTATCAAAAACAAGTCACTTAACCTTTTCATCTTTAAGGTGAGGTCAGGATAGTGGAACTCGAAATGGGAAGTCTTGAGCTCAAATCTCACCTCCGACATTTACAAGCTGCGTGACCCTTGCCAAGTAAGTCACTTAACCTGTGTGCCTCAGTTTCTTTAACTATAAAAAGAGAACAGCAGCTATCTCTCAGGTTTGTGGTGAAGATCAAATGAGATAATCTTTGTAAAACACTTAGCATAGTGCCTGGAATAAAGCAAGCTCTGCATCATACATAAATATAACAATAGTTGTGCAGCTTACCCCATGGGGATTTGTGAGAAAATTACTTTGCAAACTTAAAAATGCCACAGAAATGTGAGTGCTTAAAAATAGAGGTTTTAATTTCTTGCTACAGGTAAAATATTATTTGAAAATAAGAATGTTTGCTAAGAAATTACATTTGAGGGTCCCTTTGAGGAATGTATAAAAGTTTAGGTTGATATTTTACTAAATGAGGAGGTTTATCTCTCATTAGTCCTGAGGGACTGGATTCCCACAAACTCCTTTAGTTCATAATAATCAGCTGTTACATTTAAATAGCCAGATATGAAAAATCCCCAATAATTTTCTAATTGGCATTTATTAATTCATGAACCATTTGTTCATATAATCAAGATGGGACCTTAGTGCTCATCTAGTTCAACCCTTTCTTTTGGTAAATGAGAAAAATGAAACAAAAAGAGATGAAAGGGTTGTGGGATTGTGGGACTTTAGACAAGCCCATCCATTGCTGATCTTGTTTGTTTTCCTGGAGATTTCAACTCATTCTTTAAACTAATCCAGGATACATTGCTCTCAATATCAAGCTTCTAACATTTACTTCTTTGTAAGACCTACATTTACCATTGAACTTCAAGTTGAGGGAAAAAACATCCAGGCCTCCTTGGTCCTCCTTGTTTCTTAACTTTACTAAATCATGAGATCTTTGGCTCTCCAATCCCTGTCTTCATTCTTTTGTCATTTCTGTTTTTTTGGCATTTACTCCATCCTTTCTATCCTCTTCTTGCTGCTAACTTCTCCACGTCACTTATGAGAATTATATGAATGTCCATTTATTTATCTGTCTGTCTGTTTGACCATCTGTTCATCTATTCATCTTTCTATCTATCTTATCTGTCTATCTATCTATTTATCTATCTATTCCTTGCAGTATGGAAAAGGGAGCAGGTCATAGATCTGAAATTTCATGCAGTTTGACAACAATAAAATGGGAATGGTAGTAGGAACAATGGAAGAAAGAAAGAGATTCACTAGAGACATGGAACTGACATGGGATGAATGGCTATGAAGGAAACAGTGATAATAATCAAAAAACTTCAAGCTTTCTCAGATTACTTCCCAGTTTCTAAATGGATTCATAAGACAATAGTTTATCATCCCTTTATAGTGGTGAAGGAAAGGTTAATTTGATTGTCAATCCTCCTTGAGAAAGAAATGCAACATTGTGTGTGTGTTGTGTGTGTGTAAAACATGGAGGGCAGATATCTAGTTCTCTGATCTTTTTTGACAATCAAGACAGGGACCTGGGAACCTGGGAAATATGGAGTTGAATGTGTTTAGGGTATTAATCCAATAAAGCCCCTGAATTCAATTATTGTTGAGAAAAATTTACTCATATAGAAGGAGGAATGAAATTAAAAAATTAATGGATACTGATGTATATATGTGGGTGAGGGAAAGGAGGAGGACAATAATTGTATACAGATTTGTACAAGAGCTGAGTAATTTGGGGGAGAGGAACAATAGTGATAACAATTGAAGGAGTCAAGAAAGGCATTTTCTAGGAGACAGCATCTGAGTTGATCCTTAAAAGGTGACTCTCCAATCCTGCCTTCATTTTTTGGTCATTTCTGCTTTTTTAGTTTTTATTCCCTCCATTATACTTTATTATTGACACTACCTTATCCAGATCACTTAAGAGGATATCTGAATTTGATAATTCGAAGATAACAAAAATTATATAGAACAAAATCAACAGCGAGAGAATTTTAAGTATAGAAGAGACTAGATTATAGAGAAAGAGGATGCTTTGTGTATCTTAATTGATAAAATGCATCAAAGGCCATGAAGTCTTTAAAAATTGTTGTACAAACTTTTGGTAGTCTCCACTGGAAGAATGGATGGAGTAACTGAGTAAAAGAGTTGGGAAGAGTGGCAAGGTAGATTTCTATTGTCCACTTCAGAAAATGGGTAGCACTTGAAATGTATGATCTATTCCATTTGGTTACAATTCCCCAGCACTCTCTAGATCCCTGTGACCTTGAAAGAAAATGGTCTGAAATACTCCCAGAACACATTCCACAGCAACATGAAATTTACTGATATGGGTATTATGACTCAAACTCATTGGCCCACTTTTAATCCCAGTTTAAATCAGGAAACTTCTAGTCTTCATGAAAAGGTTTTCTGTTCACATTACTATAACCACTAAGTATCTAACTTCCTCCCTCTCAAATAAGAGAAAATAAGGAAATAGAAAGTTCCAATCTACCACACAGATGCCCCTCTAAGAGTCAAATAAAAATTATTCTTTGATTGGCTTTAGTCTATGCTCTTGCTCTGTCACTAATTACCTTCATGACTGTGGTTAGGTAAACAATAAACTTCTCTAAAGTTTAGATTCTTCATCTAAAAAACTGGGTTTTGATGAACTATAAAATTCCCCCTCACCTCCATATTTTAAGGTCTTTGAGGCTCAGCTCAAATGCTACCTTCTAAAAGATGCCTTTTTTTTGACTCTTTCAATTGTCATCATTATTGTATCTCTTCCCCAAATTATTTAACTCTTGTACAAATCAGTATACAATTACTATCCTTTTCCTCTCCCTCACATATAAATACAAAACTCAGTAAAATGTAACTCCTTCAGAGAAGGAATTGTAATCTTTCAGTCATTATATCTTCTGTGCCTACCAGAGGCCTGGTATGTAGCAAGTACTTAATATTTATTGAATCAGATCAAGTTATGATTCTCAAATTCTATTATTTTGTTAAATAAACAGATTAAAAAGTAATAAAAATTAAAGTGAATATATCACCACCCTAAGTTTTCTTGAATCCACTATACATTTCTTTTAAGTAACTTTTTAAAAAGCCCTTAAGAATAAACATATAGACACTTTTTCAGATAGGACCTGTCCATCTTCAAATGGATCAGCCCATTTGCAAAAGAGCTAGTTACTGTTACTGTAACTCACCAAGTCCACATTTAAACATCCTTCCCATAGTCTCTTGATGATTCCTATTTATTTCAAACCTGTTGCCTAACCCATAACTATACAGTGCTTCCTTGTGTGCATTTACGATCTCCATGATATATGTCCTCTGAAATACATGTCTGAAGGCTTATGGGAAAATTAATAAAATTGAAATTAAAGCTGACAGCTCTGAAATGATATGCTGCCCTTAGCATATGGAATGCCTCACATGAACACTTAAGGGGTTTGTGGCAGGATTATAGACAGTTACCCAATGGGGGATAACTTCTGAACTGTGTTGCTAAATCTCATTTGACAGGTTTTGGATGTTGTATAATTTCTATAGCATTTTGGTGTTGGGTGAGCAATATGTTAGCTCTGATTCAGATGGCATTTTGTTTTTAAGCTTTCTATTCTTTTCCCTCCTGCTTCCCCATCTATTGCTTCTCTCCATCTCTTCCCCCTCCCTCAGCCCAATAATCCTTCCTGAATACTTTTGGCAGTTTTGCCTAAGGCTTTTCTTAGCAACTCCTATGTTGCTAAGATGGGGAGACAGACCCCTTTGTCTGGCTGCAAGACTGAGGATGCATATGTGTTCTTTAAAAATGAGTTTTTCACCTAAAGCATCCCAAAATGTTTAATTCAATAGACGTTTATTAAACCACCGATGTGTGGAAAGATTTGGGTTAGGTCCTGGAGATAGAGAGAATGAGCCAAAACAGGCCCTGCTTTCAAGGATCTCATAGTTTAATTGGTGGGGGTGGGGAGAAAAAGCATACAAATAACTATTATAGAGAATGACATAAGGGCAAGTGAATAAATGAATGAATGAAATATACAGGCACTGAACTACACCTTGGAAATAAATATACAAAAGTTCTTTACCTAAGCTAGAAGATAGCTTACATTGTAATAGGGAGAGATTACGTATATGGAGGACAAGTGACCAAGAAGGAATATTTTATTTTGAAGAGTTAGGGGGAAGGGAAAGATGCTATGGAAGAGTAGACTGACATACTCTTTCCAGGAAAGTGGTAGAATTTCTTGATTATGGTTCTAGAACTGGAAGGGAGAAAGAGAAATTCTAAATGTTATTAAAAATGTAGGAAGGGAAAAATCACTTGTGAGTTATATAGGAAAAAGAGACAAGATGTATCTAAGTATCCATTCTCTCAATATTCTTGAAAACAAAATATCGCTCCTTCCAAAGATGTTTTAAGCTTTAGTGATGCTGTATGTTACTGATGATGGAAGAAAAAGCAACTAGAGAACTACTTGGAAAGTTGCCCATGATATCATCTCTAGAAAGAAAAGACCTCTGGAAGTTTGGGGAAAAAATGATTAAAATTCAAATGCTAATTGCCAAAGATAGCATCCACAGCAATAATTGTAATCTGCCTTTGCTAGAGGTATTCAATATAAAAGAGAACATACTCCTAGAGAGCAGAAATGCTTTTTTATGGCCAAAAGAGAGTTGGAGGTGCATTGAATAACATCAGAGAAAAAAAATTAAAATTTATTATATCTTAATAGAGTGGGCAGAATTAGTCAATGATCCCTGAGTCAACTGGATCTATAAATTAGTTTAATAACTTGTTAGAACAAAGATGTGAAAAAATGAATATGTCAAAGACTTAGAAGATAAAGTCCTGTATTACTACTTATTTCTTTATCAAATTGCATGAGAATAAACTGCGTACATATTGAAGGACCCTTGGTCCTTCAATATGTACGCAGTTTATTCTCATGCAATTTTGATGAGAGCTGGCAGAATTTAATAAATGATATTATATGGTACAGGATGACCTTAATGGTTCTTTTCCAATAAGGTATCTATAAAAATCATGCAAAGTTCCTTTAAAATACAGTAACAGAGAAATATGATGAATTTTTGATTGTTCATAACCAACAAGGCACAAAACATGGAAATATGCGATCATCAAGAATGTCATGGAGAAAGTTCATTTCAGAATTCAAGTGACAAGATTCTGTAGAGATAATAAAGTTCTACAAATGCTCCTGTTCATAGGTGGCATTGCAATAATTCCTTCAAATCTCAGGACATTGTAGAACTATCATACATGATACCTAATCAACTAAGAAAGATTTAGCTTAACAACATGCAAAGGAACAAATGGAAAAGAAGGCCTATTGTCAAGATTATGAAATGCCATAAAATAGAAATCCCATTGAGCTATTTCATCAGCAGATTTATCTTGGCCATACACCAAAGATGGAGAGTGATCTGAGTTCAGAACTAGACAGGTAGAGGCGAGTGAGTAGAATTGTATTTTGGCAAATTGCACAATGCCCATTTTCATTCAAATCTTCCAAAACATATTTCTTCTTATTTCTTCTCCATCAATATCTTTTACAGTGGATTGTGAATAATGTAATACAATCATTTCTAAAAAAAAATTTCATTGCTGGTCACCTAGAGTGGGGGAAAGAGAATCAATTAGTGGCTAGGAGTAGGCTGTAGCATATAATAAACAAAGATTCTTGTGGGGTAATTATCATTTAAAAAACATCATTAAAATATTTATAACTAGAGAAGGAGGTAATTTTAATATGCTTTGATTTAAGGGTAACTGATATACGTTTGGTTTGATCCATCTTTTCCCATGAAATATAGAGATCCAAAGCAGGTTCCAAGCACATTGAGTAAACTTTATGAAGGCTTCATGGTGGGGTAGGATGAATCATCATAGATAGGGTGAAATTTGAATCAGTGGAGGAGTATCTCTATTGATGACAGCTATCTATCTAATCTCCTCCTCCTCCTCCTCCTCCTCTTCCTCCTCCTCCTCCTCCTCCTCCTTCTTCTTCTTCTTCTTCTTCTTCTTCTTCTTCTTCTTCTTCTTCTTCTTCTTCTTCTTCTTCTTCTTCTTCTTCTTCTTCTTCTTCTTCTTCTTCTTCTTCTTCTTCTTCTCCTCCTTCTCTCTCTCTCTCTCTCTCTCTCTCTCTCTCTCTCTCTCTCTCTCTCTCTCTCTCTTTTTTGCAGCTAGGTAGTACATTGGCTAGAGTATTGGGACTGAAGTCATAAAGATTTGAATTTAAATCTGACCTTAGACACTAACCAGATATGTGACTCTGTATTACATGATGTGAATCATGTATTACAGTTTGCTTCAAATTTCTCATCTGTAAAATGGGTTGAGGAAGGAAATAGCAGAACACTTTAAAATCTGTGCCAATAAAACCCTAAATATGGTCATGAAAAGTCAGACATGACTGGAACAACTAAAGAACATTTATATTTTTGTGTGTGCAGATGTACACTGAGCCCAATGGAAAACTGTTAAGATGGTTAAGATATATGTCAATCAGAAATCAACTGAAGGATCTGACATTTTACTATGGAAAAGCTAGAGGGAGACAGGATAGAGTTTTATCCAAAGCGAATCTTTAATATCTTTTTGTTTAAGTACTAGGATGTTTGCTTCTGGAATGGGGACTAGTTGACTAAATGGACTAGAGGAACTCCAAGGCCTCTTTTACCTCTACTTTTATGATGCTCTGCTCCTTTGAATCATACAGAAGCTCTTGAACATCAGAGAAGAGATAACCTGAGAGAATATGTCAGGAGTTAATTGTTCAGGAGTTTTATTCCCCAATTTTTAAAAGAATTTCTGATTTATAGAAAAATCTAAAAACAATTGGCAGCTAAAAAAGGTATTCTGTTTTTTTTTTAATAAAATAGGTATAAATAGATAAATAAAAGAGATATTTTAAAGACTAAAAAGTTCTTCAAAATAATCTGTTTCTCCCTTGGGGAAGAGAGAAAAGAATCTTGGGCACCAAACTTTTACAATAACCAAAAGATGCTAGCTAGCATTGTTAGAAGTCATGTGCATTATGGATTCCCCAGCATGAGTCCAAAGTGAAGGAGCCCCCCTGCTCTGAGACAGATTTAGGCTTAAGGTCACAGCTGAAGTTGATGCTATAAAAGTTCTTTGGTCTTGGCTGCATTTCACATTAGAGTTTGTGTGTGCCTGTGTGTTTGTGTGCGCAAGCGCATTATGTTGAGTAATTTAGCCAAAGCTATTTTGGATGCTATTTTCCCCTCCTGTTTGTCTTATTTTTGAAAGAGTAAATTAAATTAAATTAAAAGTGTAGGCAAGATGTATGTGAAATCTTGGTCAGAATCTTAAATGCACAGATGTTAAGTTGGATGTTATGTGCCCTGACATAAATACTGCATATGTTAAAGTTTTAATGTTATATAACACATATACTCTATTACATTTGTGTTCTATTTATAAGCAAGGCTCTTAAGGACTATTAGAACTTATAAAGGTGGAGTTTTTTTGAAAAGAAGAAAATGGAATTACCAGAATCCCTCACAATAAATATACCCCTTTCTCCATCTCTCTCTCTCTCTCTCTCTCTCTCTCTCTCTCTCTCTCTCTCTCTCTCTCTCTCTCTCTCTCTCTCTCTCTCTCTCTCTCTCTCTCTCTCTCCTCTTTTATCTTCCCTTTCCTGTCTCTCTGTCTCACTGCTATCCATCAAATTGAAATTTGAGAGGAAGATGAAAAAGACAAAGAAAGTGAAATAAGAGAGAAAGTAGATGGGGGTAAATGCCAGCAAGAAAGATGGCTAATCAATGATTTATGATTCTTTAGAAATTGGATAGTGGAAATGAAAGCTCCAAAAGAGGACCTGGAACATCCTCCCTTAGTAATTCTTCCTCTTTGCTTTATTTCTTACTTTTCACCTAGAGGGAGCTAGGTTGTACAGTAGATAGAATGTTGGACTTGGCAAGTCACTAGTTGGAAAAGTCAATTAATTTAATTTCAATCTCATTTTTACTATTTGTAAACTGGGGAGAATAAAAGTAATTACCTTAGAGTGTTTCTAAGGATCATATATAAAATGCAATGTAAATAATATCTATTATTCTCATTGTCCAACTTCTGTTCATAGCTAAAGGATCAGTTCCAGTGGGAAAAAAGTAGTCTTTAAATAACACATATGGGACAGATTTTCTTGATTAACTTTTTCAAAATGGGGGGGGGGGGGTAGAATCCCTCCAATTATATGTTGAAACCCAGGAATTCCCCTGGCCTCAATTGCTTATCTAGGAAACTAAGGGAGTTGAACTAGGTGATCACTAATATCTATTCCAGTTCTTAGTCTATAATCTTCTTGACTTTATTAAATGATTTTGTTTTTGTATTAATAGGGACAGCTTGAGAATGCTGAAAGTGCTTTTAAATATTTCAAATTAACTCCAGTTCTCAAATAAATTCTCAAAAACATACCGGCTTTATAATCCATATTTGAAAAACTAAACTGAAGACAACTTCCTGTTGTCCAGTTGGATGTTCAGTACATTGAGATATCACATTCGTATGTTTATTTTCACCGATCCTGCAGAAGTTGAATATAGAATATAGTTGGAAGTAGAATTTAATAAGATTAATTTAATAGATTGGACTGAATTTTCAAAACTTAAAATAATTTTTTTTATTATATATATATATATATTTTATAATATTATCCCTTGTATTCATTTTTCCAAATTACCCCCCCTCCCTTATTCCCTCCCCCCGACGACAGGCAATACCATACATTTTACATGTGTTACAATATAGTCTAGGTACAATACATGTGTGTGAATATCATTTTCTTGTTGCACAATAAACATTAGAATCCGAAGGTACATGCAACCTGGGCAGACAGATATTAGTGCTAACAATTTACATTCCCCTCCCAGTGTTTCTTCTCTGGGTGTATCTACCTCTGTCCATCATTGATCAACTGGAAGTGAGTTGGATCTTCTTTATGTTGAAGATTTCCACTTCCATCAGAATACATCCTCATACAGTATCGTTGTTGAAGTATACAGTGATCTTCTGGTTCTGCTCATTTCACTCAGCATCAGTTGATTTAAGTCTCTCCAACCCTCTCTGTATTCCTCCTGCTGGTCATTTCTTACTGAGCAATAATATTCCATAACTTTCATATACCACAATTTACCCAACCATTCTCCAACTGATGGACATCCATTCATCTTCCAGTTTCTAGCTACAACAAAAAGAGCTGCCACAAACATTTTGGCACATATATGTCTCTTTCCGCTCTTTAGTATTTCTTTGGGATATAATCCCAGTAGTAGCGCTGCTGGGTCAAAGGGTATGCACAGTTTGATAACTTTTTGGGCATAATTCCAGATTGCTCTCCAGAATGGCTGGATTCTTTCACAACTCCACCAGCAATGTATTAGTGTCCCAATTTCCCCACATCCCCTCCAACATTTGTCATTATTTGTTCCTGTCATCTTAGCCAATCTGACAGGTGTGTAGTAGTATCTCAGAGTGGTCTTAATTTGCATTTCTCTGATCAGTAGTGATTTGGAACACTCTTTCATGTGAGTGGATATAGTTTCAATTTCTTCCTCTGAGAATTGTCTGTTCATATCCTTTGACCATTTATCAATTGGAGAATGGTTTGGTTTCTTATAAATTATGGTCAGTTCTCTATATATTTTGGAAATGAGACCTTTGTCAAAACCTTTGTTTTTAAAAATATTTTCCCAATTTGTTACTTCCCTTCTAATCTTGTTTGCATTAGTATTATTTGTACAGAAACTTTTTAGTTTGATGTAATCAAAATCTTCTATTTTGTGATCAATAATGATCTCTAGTTCTCCTCTGGTCATAAATTCCTTCCTCCTCCACAAGTCTGAGAGGTAGATTATCCTCTGTTCCTCTAATCTATTTATTATCTCCCTCTTTATGCCTAAATCATGGACCCATTTTGATCTTATCTTGGTATATGGTGTTAAGTGTGGATCCATATCTAATTTCTGCCATACTAATTTCCAGTTTTCCCAACAGTTTTTTCCGAATAATGAATTTTTATCCCTAATGTTGGAATCTTTGGGTTTGTCAAAGATTAGATTGCTATAGATGTACCCTTTTTTGTCCTTTGTATCTAATCTGTTCCACTGATCTACCGGTCTATTTCTTAGCCAATACCAAATGGTTTTGGTGACTGCTGCTATATAATATAGCTTTAGATCCGGTACACTTAGACCACCTTCCTCTGAGTTTTTTTTCATTAGTTCCCTTGCAATTCTTGACCTTTTATTCTTCCATATGAATTTTGTTGTTATTTTTTCTAGGTCATTAAAATAGTTTCTTGGGAGTCTGATTGGTATAGCACTAAATAAATAGATTAGTTTGGGGAGTATTGTCATCTTTATTATATTCGCTCGGCCTATCCAAGAGCACTGAATGTCTTTCCAATTATTTAAATCTGATTTTATTTTTGTTGCAAGTGTTTTGTAATTTTTCTCATATAATTCCTGACTTTTCTTTGGTAGATGGATTCCCAAATATTTTATACTATCAACATTTGTTTGGAATGGAATTTCTCTTTGTATCTCTTGCTGTTGCATTTTGTTAGTGATATATAAAAATGCCGAGGATTTATGTGGATTTATTTTGTATCCTGCCACTTTGCTGAAATTTTGAATTATTTCTAGTAGCTTTTTAGCAGAGTCTTTGGGGTTCTCTAAGTATACCATCATGTCATCTGCAAAAAGTGATAGTTTAATTTCCTCATTTCCTACTCTAATTCCTTGAATCTCTTTCTCGGCTCTTATTGCCGAGGCTAGCGTTTCTAGTACTATATTGAATAGTAATGGTGATAGTGGGCAACCTTGTTTCACTCCTGATCTTACTGGGAAAGGTTGCAGTTTATTTCTATTGCATATTATGCTTACTGACGGTCTTAAATATATACTCCTGATTATTCTAAGGAATAATCCATTTATTCCTATACTCTCAAGAGTTTTTAGTAGGAATGGATGTTGGATTTTGTCAAATGCTTTTTCTGCATCTATTGAGATGATCATATGGTTCTTATTAATTTGATTATTAATATGGTCAATTATATTAATAGTTTTCCTAATATTAAACCAGCCCTGCATTCCTGGAATAAATCCTACTTGATCATAGTGTATTATCTTGGAGATGATTTTCTGAAGTCTTTTTGCTAATATCTTATTTAAGATTTTAGCATCAATATTCATTAAGGAGATTGGTCTATAATTTTCTTTCTCAGTTTTCGATCTACCAGGTTTAGGTATCAGTACCATGTCTGTGTCATAAAAGGAATTTGGTAGGACTCCTTCATCCCCTATTTTTTCAAATAATTTATATAACATTGGGGCTAATTGTTCTTTAAATGTTTGGTAGAATTCACATGTGAATCCATCTGGCCCTGGGGATTTTTTCCTGGGGAGTTGATTAATAGCTTGTTCTATTTCTTTTTCTGAAATGGGACTATTTAAGCAATTTATCTCCTCCTCTGTTAATCTAGGGAGCCTATATTTTTGGAGGAAGTCATCCATTTCACTTAAGTTATCAAATTTATTGGCATAAAGTTGGGCAAAGTAACTCCTTATTATTTCTCTAATTTCCTCTTCATTGGTGGAAAGATCCCCCTTTTCATTTGTAAGACTATCAATTTGATTTTCCTCTTTCTTTTTTTTGATCAAATTTACCAAAGGTTTATCTATTTTATTGGCTTTTTCATAAAACCAACTCTTGGTTTTATTTATTAATTCAATAGTTTTTTTACTTTCAATTTTATTGATTTCTCCTTTTAATTTTTGTATTTCGAGTTTAATTTTTGGTTGGGGGTTTATAATTTGGTCTTTTTCTAGCCTTTTAAGTTGTAAGCCCAATTCGTTAATCTTCTCTTTCTCAATTTTCTTCAAATAAGCCTCTAAAGATATAAAATTTCCCCTTATTACCGCTTTAGCTGCATCCCAAAGATTTTGATATGATGTCTCATCATTATCATTATCTTGGGTGAAATTGTTAATTGTTTTTATAATTTGCTCTTTCACCCAGTCATTCTTTAAGATGAGATTATTCAGTTTCCAATTACTTTTTGGTCTATTTACCCCTAACTTTTTACTGAATGTAGCTTTTATTGCATTGTGATCTGAGAAGAAGGCATTTATTATTTCTGCCTTCCTACATTTAATTTTGAGATCTTTATGTCCTAGTATATGGTCAATTTTTGTATAGGATCCATGAACTGCTGAGAAGAAAGTATATTCCTTCCTATTGCCATTCAGTTTTCTCCAAAGGTCTATCATACCTAGTTTTTCTAATGTTCTATTTACTTTTTTAATTTCTTTCTTGTTTGTTTTGTGGTTTGATTTGTCTAAATCTGAGAGTGCAAGGTTGAGATCTCCCACTATTATAGTTTTACTGTCTATTTCTTCTTGCAGTTCTCTTAACTTTTCCTTTAGAAAGTTAGATGCTATACCACTTGGTGCATATATGTTTAGTATTGATATGGCTTCATTATTTATGCTACCTTTCAGCAGGATATAGTTTCCTTCCTTATCTTTTTTAACGAGATCTACTTCTGCTTTTGCTTGATCTGAGATAAGGATAGCTACCCCTGCTTTTTTGGCTTTACCTGAAGCATAATAGGCTCTGTTCCAACCTTTTACCTTTAGTCTGCATGTATCTCCCTGCTTTAAGTGTGTTTCCTGTAGGCAACATATTGTAGGGTTCTGCTTTTTGATCCAATCTACTATCCGTCTCCGTTTGATGGGATCGTTCATCCCATTTACATTTACAGTTAAAATTACTAATTCTGTATTTCCTGCCATCGTATTATCCCCAGATTATGCTTTTTTTCCCTTGACCCCCCTGATCCCCCTCCCCGATATTTAATTTACAGACCCCCCTTGTGACGCGCAACCCTCCCTCTTTTTTTTTTTTTTTTTTTTATTAGGATCCCTCCCCCCTCCCTCCAAGTCCCTTCACTTATTCCCCTTTTCCTTTTCCCTTTTCCTCTCCCCCCTTTTAATGAGGTGAGAGAAAATTCTCTGAAAAACAAATATGCTAATTATTTACTCTTTGAGCCTCTTCTGATGAGAGTAAGATTCACACAATGATTCTCCCCCTCACTAAGTTCCCTCAGATATGGTGTATTTTCTATGTCTCTTCCTGGGATGTAGTTTCCCTCTTTTTATCACTCCTTCCCCTTTTTCTGAACCGACCTCCTTCCCTTTACTACACCCCCCTTTTTTTCTTTTATATCAGTAAAATCAAATTATCCTTGAGTATTTTTTATATACCCACAACAGAGTTACAGTTCTCAAGGGTTCTGTGTACCTTTTTCTGTTTCTCTTCAGTCTTGTGGATGTAGATCAAATTTTTTGTTTAAGTCTGGTTTTTTTCTTAGAAACATATAGAATTCCTCTGTTTCATTGAATGACCATCTTCTTCCGTGGAAAAAGATGCTAAACTTAGCTGGGTAGTTCATTCTTGGTTGCAGTCCTTGATCTTTTGCCTTACGGAATATCAGGTTCCAGGCCCTTCTATCTTTTAATGTGGAGGCAGCCAGATCTTGGGTGACCCTTATTGTGGCACCTTGGTATTTAAATTGTTTTTTTCTAGCTGCTTGCAGGATTTTCTCCTTTGTGTGGTAATTCTGCAGCTTAGCCACAATATTCCGTGGTGTTCTTTTTTTAGGGTCTATTTCAGAAGGAGTTCGATGAATTCTTTCCACATCTACTTTCCCTTCTGTTTCTATTATCTCTGGACAGTTCTCTTTGATAATTTCCTGTAAAATAGAATCTAGGCTCTTTTTTTGGTCATAGTTTTCTGGAAGTCCAATAATCCGCAGATTATCTCTCCTAGATCTATTTTCCAGGTCTATAGATTTTCCCAGTAAGTATTTGACGTTGTTCTCCAGCTTCTCATTTTTTTTGTTTTGTTTGACTGATTCTTGGGTTCTCTGTGAATCATTCATTTCTATTTGTTCCATCCTGACTTTTAAGGAGTTATTTTCTTCTTTCACAGTTTTTAGTTCTTTTTGTAAATGCCCAATTTCGTTTTTAAATGAATTATTTTGCTCTATTGAATTTTTTTCCATTTCCCTAATTTTTTTTTTTGAGAATTATTTTCTTTTTCCAATTCAGAAATTCTATTTTCTTGAGACTTTTTTATCTTTTCCAATTCAGAAATCCTACTTTCCTGTGTTTTTTTAACCTTTTCTAATTCACTAATTTTGTTTCCCTGCATCTCCTGTGAATTCTTTATTTTTTCCAACTCCAATTTCAGGACGTTGTTATTCTCTATCATAACTTCCCTTTCCTTGCCCCATTTTTCTTCGATCTCCCTCAATTTCTTAAGAGCTTCTTCTAGGAGAGAGTTATGTGATGGGGGGCAGGAATCGTTCCCCTTTAGGTTGTTATCTTCTGAATCTTTGCTGTTAACTTCCTCGGGGTTGGGTACCCGCTCTTTCTCTGTATAGAAGGAATCTATAGTTTTTCTAGCTTTTTTGCTCATACTTAAAAAATGTTTTGGGGTCTGTCCCTGGGGTAGGAAATTATTTACTTCTTTACCAGCTTCCTCCCAGACCGGATGGATGCAGCGGCCCCCGCGCCCGCGCTAAGAGAGAGCTCTGGGAGAGAGTTCCCCACCCCCTCCCTGGAAGTGCCTCAGAGGTGATTAGCACTGCTGTGCTTTGAGGGCGTAGAATAGTGAAGACAGCACGAAGCCCAGCCTATGTGTCCGGGTGGGGAGTGGATGTCTGCAGCAGGTGACGTGAGAAGCCCCTGCGCTCAAACTGGAAGTGTCTGCCAGAAACCCCGGTCCCTAGTTCAAAGGTTCCGCTTCTCTGGGACTTCCTGGAGCTGAGTTCCACTCCCTCCAGCTAAGCTAGGCCGTGTGTGTTGCCTTGGGCCGTATCCACCCACTTGTCAGTCTCTTAACTATTCTCAGGCGGTAGCTGAGGCCACACCCCCTGGTGCCGAGTCTGCTGAGTCACCCCCAGGGTGGGGGGAGGGGGGGGAAAATCTAATCTGAGTTTTAAAATATTTTGGCTTTCTCTTCTGAACTGCTAAATAATTAGCAGAGAAGAGCTAACAGCCTGTGCCAGATTCCTTTACCTCAGTGGCTTCTCTGATCCCAGAGCCCTTCCCAGTGCAATGGGCGCAGTGTGCCCCTACCCCACCGTCTGTGCTGGTCTTTCTTATTCCTCCCCTGAGAACTGACCTTTCCTGTTGAAACTCCAGATTCTCTTCAGCTGGTAAGTCGTGCTTCCAGTCCTTGTGGTATCTATCAGTCCTGAGCTAATTTTGAGACTTAATTTATCTAATTGGTTGTGAGGGAGTGAGGACGTTCACTGAGTCGTGTGTTTCTTCTCCGCCATCTTGGCTCCGCCCCCTTAAAATAATTTTTTGATGATTCAAGACTATTTTCATTTTTTCCCTTTAAATTTCTATTATAGCTTTTTATTTACAAGATATATGCATAGGTAATTTTTCAGCATTGACAATTGTAAAACCTTTTGTTCCAACTTTTCCTCTCCTTCCCTTCACCCCTTCCCCCAGATGGCAGGTTGATCAATACATGTTAAATATGTTAAAGTATATGTTAAATACAATATATATATATATATATATATATATATATATATATATATATATATATATATACACATATTCATACAGCTATTTTGCTGTACAAAAAGAATTGGGCTTTGAAAGTGTACAATTAGTCTGTGAAGCAAATAAAAAATGCAGGAGGACAAAATTAGAGGGATTGGGAATTCTATGTAGTGGTTCATAGTCATCTCCTAGAGTTCTTTCACTGGGTGTAGCTGATTCAGTTCATTACTGCTTTATTGGAACTGATGTGGTTCATCTCATTGTTGAAGAGGGTCATGTCAAAACTATTTTCTAGCAAAAATGTAACTATTCTCTTGGTGGTGTTATATGGCTGTGAACCCTAGAACACTATCAATTCAAAAAACTCAAAATTATAGATGTCCCAAAGAACAGTGAACATAGGGTGATAAGTATGCAAGAAAGTACGAAAGAGATATAGAGATGGATAATGATCAGGTCTCAGAATTAAGTTTAAGAAAAACCAATCAATCTTCTAGTAATGTCATGCGTCTGCCAACCATAGAATGCTCCAAAGAATTAAACTTCAAAAAACAATGGGATGATATTGGTAAGTTTCATCATATTACCAATAATAATGTAGGTAAATAGTGGTATAACAATGTAATATAAGAAATGTAAAATATATAAAAGAGGTGACCCAGTCATGTAGTCAGACAATGGGGTGCAAGTGTCTTGGGGCTTTAATGGAGTCCAAGAAATACTGAAACAAATTGAAGGCCACTGGTATTTTTCGTAAATTTTATACATAGATTTATAGGAAAAGAACATTGAGAATCATATATAAGAAGGAATAAATTGACTGGCATATCTGGACCACAAAAAGTATTTACATCAATGAAATCATAGATTCAAATATACTTATTCAATTAGTATGGGTAATGCTTTTGCAAAAATGATCCTAGCGGACAATAGATTAGAACTTCTTGACTCTATTAGTTTGTTCTTGTGACATGTTTCCTCTTCAAGGTTTACTCTCCAATTGTGGATAGAAGTAAAACCCTGAGAGAATAAGATTCACCCAGGACTCAAGAGTTTAAATGATTACAACCACAGGTCCATCTTATGGGAGATTGGCAAGACTAGGGGCTACTTCTATCAACTCCCTCCCCACCTATTCTCCCAACTCCACACAGAGAGACCAAGGCAGGGAACGGTCACTGTCTCAAACCACAATAACTATATGAATTTTAGAAAGAAGTCAGACAAGAAGACAAGCTAATTCACCCAGAAGGAAGGAGAAGCCATTCAATAGAGTGTCACTCAGCTTCCTAGGCTATATAGCTTCACTGGGGATGAACGTCTGTTCTTAGGATTGCAGGTAGCACTCTGAACAGCTTCTATACTCACATAACAAGAGAGAAAGTCTATGGGATGCTGTAAAATCATGAAGCTACAACAATTTCTAGCTACCACTGGCTGAACCAGGAAGAAATATCCTGTCAAGACATTGATATGAAGTGGATTCCATTGTGGGGACTGAAGAGAAAGACATCAATTATAGACTAGTGCCACTAACTGTAATATTGGAGATGAAGTAGGTTACCCATATTTAGAAAATTGAATTGAAATCAGAATCAGGAGATGTCAATAAATAAGCATTTATTAATTACCTATTATATGCCAGGCACTATCATAGGTGCTGAAGGCATAAAGACAAATAACAAAACAGCCTGCTTTCATTTAGTTTTATTTTTTCCTGTATGTAATAAATACCAAATGAGATAAACATTTCCACATATATCACAGAACAGGAGGAAAATGTATGTGAAACTGTGAATCCCTATTATGTAGATATGAACTTTTTTTTTTTCAAGTATAAGATGAATTCATCAGGTAAATTTCAAAGCTTCCCTGCTTATCTAGTATTTCTTCTGGGTTTTCTCTTTTCCTCTACTTTCAAAAAAAACTTATTCTATTGGGTAATACCACACGCATATACATACATACATACATACATATACATATATACACACACATAACATACAAAGATATATACACTATATTTGTATATGTATCTTTTCTCTTTTCCTCTGCCTTCCCAGAATTTACATTTTATTGGGCAACACACATGCATTTATGCAAACATACGTAAAAACAAATTATATTAGGCAGTTTAGGGATGGAGGACAGTAGTAATTGGGGAAATCAGGAAATACTTCATATAAAAGGTCACTAGTACATCAGCTGAGTCTTGAAGGAAGTAAGGATTCTTTAAGATGGAAGGGAGAAGAAAGAACATTCTGGACATGAGGGGGGGGAAGCCAGTACAAAGACATGGAAATTGGAAATGGGACAATATAGGTGAAGAATACCAAGAAGACAAATTTGTATAGAAAATGTATAGGAAGGAAGAAAGGAAGGAAGGAAGGAAAGAAGGAAGGAAGGAAGGAAGGAAGGAAGGAAGGAAGGAAGGAAGGAAGGAAGGAAGGAAGGAAGGAAGGAAGGAAGGAAGGAAGGAAGGAAGGAAGGAAGGAAGGAAGGAAGGAAGGAGGGAAGGAAGGAAGGAAGGAAGGAAGGAAGGAAGGAAGGAGTGTATGAAGGGAATGCATGAGTAATAACCAAAAAAAGAGATCAATGGATAAAGGAAAATAATATACCACTTAAGCTCAGGCTTCAAGCATCCAATACCATAATGAGCAATAAGATAATGGCTTAGATAGTTTACTCAAGTTGCTGTATTCCTAGAGGATAATGTACATATTATGCTTAACTGTGCTACTGAGTTCATCCTTTACCTTTCTTTAATTTTATGATAGCAATGAAGCTTTTGCCATACCTACTATATTCTCCATATTAATAGTTAGCTTACTGCAGGAGTTCGGTAAGATGGGAGTGAAAAAAGGGGGAAAAAAGCAAGTGTGCAATGCTTAAAATTACATGTAACTTCCAGCACTGGTCAGTAGTGATTCCCTATGCCTTGAAAGATTGGGCCATAGATGGCACTCAGGTGCCATTGGTCAGTTTCTGCAATGTTTTTGACTTTTAGCATTAATTAATAGTAGAAACAGGGGCTAAAGAAATTAGGAAATGACACCCCCTGCCATTTCAAGTTTCAAGTTATAAAAAACTCTAAATATACAATAAAAGAAATGCCCTCAATTTTGAAATGCCTGAAATCAGCTTTCCTCTGAATCCCGCCTTATTGCATGTCTCACAAAGACAAAAAAATGCCTTCTTTTGAATGTCTGAGACTTGACAATTAGGGAGATCCAGAATAGAAGAGGTTAACAGAAAGATAGATCCTGTCCTAGAATTATTGTGGGCCACAAATGATACAGTGCCAGCCCAATCCCCTGAAGAGTAAACAAAACTCATAATGGTTACGAACAATAAATTGCCAATACCTTATAGAAGCAATGGATAATGAAAAGTTATCATGCCTATAGTTAGTATCCTCTTTAAAAGAATTTACAGAGTCTATGAAATTAAATTCTGTGCACAGTTCTCTTAATTTGTCCTTAATTAAACAATACTCCATAAATGGTGCATTCAGTGACCAAATGTTCAGAGACAGCAAAATGGTGGGTCCCAAGCCATTAGGAATGAAATAAAGTCGGTCCCTGGAGAGTCTGCAAGAATCTGGTCTATCTAAGTGACAACTGATGGTTTAGGAAAGATAATTAACTTTGCAATTACAAACGGCAGCTTTCACCAATGCTGTTTTTCCCCCAGCATAATCTTGTAAATGTTGGATTATTTTTATAAAGCTAGATGCAGTGCTTAGAGGAAAGAGGCAAAAAAAAAAAGGACAAACTCCCTCCACATGAGTTCATATGGGATTAAGTCCTTATTGATGAATTTAGTGGGCCTTGTATATTTTATTTATAAAGTTATATCAATACTCATCTGATGGGCAATGATTATGCAAATTCCGAATGCTAAAATATTGGCAGGGCATTAATGCAGATTACAATAGCACATTTAGATTTTAGATAAATAGGGGGAATTGGGAGCACATTTTCCAGCACAAAAGAAACATGAAATTCTCCTTCTATATTGTTGAAATGTGATATTGGTGGGATGGGCATCAAATTCAATGATCTCAAAGGGCCTTTTGGTCTTTTCAATGATTCTGGGTAAAGAATTGACATTAATTTTTATTTCTACTGAAAATGAGTCTCTTAGACCAGAGATGATGTCTTGTCATTTGTTGTTTTTTTTATTTAAGTGATATAGAAAAATTTCTCAAGAGTTTATTTTGAATCAATTTCAAAATGACAGGTGCTACAAAAATGCATTAAGTCTTCAAAAGACTATGTGAAAAAGAACACTGGATTTGGTGTGAGAGGACTATGTATGCAATCATACCTGTACCACCTTGGGCAAGTGAATTAATCTCTTTGAGAGGTGTATATATATATATATATATATATACACACACAGAGAGGGAGGGATGGAATCTATAATTTTGAGAGTTTTAAAAACTTGTATATGGCAAATTTCCATGTACACAGATACACACTGATTTGCTAAAGAGCTATTGAGTTAGTAGATTGTCAATTTCTTCCCTTATAAAGTGAATGCATAGGACTAGATCAATGTTCTCTGAAATAAGAATTTACAGGCAGGATTTCATGTGCACTGTGTCATGACCCCAGGGGATGTGTGATCAACTTGAGAATGGAAAGATGGAGGGCATCCTGTCTCCCCCCACCCATAGTAAGTTGCAGGATTCAAATTATTGCCCAGTACGCCACCATCCCCACTTCTCCCTTCTGTGCTGGACATGAGTTCTCTCAAGAAGGCTATGACCAAAATGTCCAGGGCGCCCCCAGGTAGTGTCATTTGGACAGTCAAATTCCTCCCCCAATTTATTTAATCCCTGCTTTCTGAAGCCTATCATAGCTATAGTAGGTGCCTCTCTGAGGGATGAATTTGCATTTCAAGATAGTGACCTAGAAGATTTCAAGCTTCCTCTCCCTCCTTTTCTTCCTGAGTGGGATAGAATGGCACAGGTTGAGCAGTCATTATTTGACTGTGATGTGTGTATGGGAGGAGGGTTTCTGGCATATGCATAGAATGCCTGGGGGGCATCTCTCCACATGGAGAGCCTAAGAAATGTACTCCCAGGAGAATTGTAATGATGTGTAAGGGAAGTCCTTGGAGAGACAAACTGGAGCAGTTGTAGATGTTATGTAACCACATGTTGAAGAGCAGAATCTTGGACCCACTGCAGAGATATTCAGAAAATGCCTTCCAATTGTAGCTATTTTCATCATTTTTTTGATATCTTCATCCTTCCTTTACTTGTTTTATATATATATATATATACATATATATATGTATATATATATATATACATATATATACATATACATATATGTATATGTATATATATGTATATATATACACATATAAACACAGTGATTTGCTAAAGAGCTATTGGGTTAGTAGACTGTCATTACTTATGTTTTAACGATTGCATTATGTTACTTGCAAAATTTCTTTTAAAAATTAGAGAGAATTGCATGCTTTAATAGCTAGGTGGTAAGGTAAATAGAACACTATTTCTAGAGTAAGAAGATCTTAATTTTAATATAGCCTCAGACACTTCCTAGATGTGTGCTTATGGACAAGTCATTTAAGGCCTGTTTGCCTCAGGTTTCTTAATCTATAAAATGTGGATAATAAGAGTACCTCCCTCCAAGTGTAGTTTTAACAATCAAATGCGATAATATTTGTAAATTTCTTAGCACAGCATAAAAGCTAAATTAATGTTAGTTACTTTTTATTATTAACTATATCAATTATATGAATTGAATATTTAATTACTAAAAGCAATGATGATTTATTGTTTACATTTCTCTGATCTTCCAGTACAAATAAACTGAATTTTCAAAATAATAAAGAAATAATGAATCTGATTTATCTCACTAAGATGATGTTTTGAATACATTTTATAGGAACAAAATTAATACCAATAATAAAGAAAACAAAAATATTTAAATATATCTCTTCTTTTAAAATGATTATTTTTATCTATGTCTTATACTATATTATATATATATATGTATTATGTATATTATTACCCCACTAATATATATATTATATAATATATATATATATATAATATCACACCATAGATATAATATAATAGATAAAATATCACCCCACTAATACATTATATACTTTATAAAAGAATAAATATTAATTTATGTGGAAAGTGTCTGACATTTTCTTATTGATACAAGCCACATACTGGAAAGAATAATTCAAGAAGTTTGCAGACCAATGAATTATTCTTTCCAGCTCTAAATCTAGGATCCCATGATTTCTTATTTTAACAATGAACTAAATCCTAGACTCATTTTTGACCTAGAAAACTTGTTAGCCAACTTTCTAGTGCTCTTGAAAGAATATTATGTCTCCCATTTTGATCAATCTAGAGAAATTATTTGTATCATTCAAACCAAATTTTCTGCTATGGGAGGGAGGAGGAGATTCAAATTATCCTAAATGAACAAATAATCAGATTTTTATGCTCCTTCCATTTCTATCATGTTTATTTGTTAATGTAGAAACTAGCCCATTTACATACAGACATATGGCAATATGTACACTAACCATTGATGGAAAATTAACTGGAACCAAACCAAGTCAAATTGCATAGATTCATATGTCAAGTTGTCCTTGTTTGGATATGAACAAAACAGTAGAGACATGCTAGGTTTTCTGGGTGGTTTAAAAAGATAGGCTAGTGACTACTTGGGCCAGGTCTTTTTGTTTTGTGTAGATTAGTGCAGAAGTTCTGGATTAAAACAATCATTCTCAATGACCTTTTCTCTTGCTTTGGGCAGATTATATCTATAAATGGGCAGATTACTATATGTTGCTCAAGATAGTCTTAGGAACTAGATAAACAACTGTACTCGGCACATGATGGAGAAAGTTAACATTTATCCAATGACTTTGAACCACAAACAAGATCCAGACTACAAATCCAGATTCTACTTGTATCCAAATTAAGTTTAGCTGTCCATAAAGGCCCAACATTTCACCAAAGCTAAAGAGGAAACAAAACCTAAAAAGGAGCAAGCCTATTTTACAGTAAGAATGAACACATATGTCTAACATTTCTAGGAGAAAATTTATGAGCATAGGGTCATCATTTGGAGTTTAGAGGTGGCCATTTAGCCATCCCCCTAATTTTATAAGGGCGAGTACATGATGCAATGGATAGACTAATCTTCTTGAATTCAAATCTGACTTCAGATACTTTCTAGTTGTATGACCTTGGGCAAGTCATTTAATAATATAAGAGGAATGGTTAAGGAAACTGGAAATGTTTAGCCTGGAAAAGAAAAAAAAAAAAATCTTAAGGGAAATATGATGGGAGTCTTCAAGTTTTTAAAGGTCTGTCTTATGGAAGAGAAACGAAGCTTATTTTGTTTGTTCCAAAAGAAAAAAATTTGGAATGAGTGGGAATTTCCATATATTTAGCTATCATTCCACCTTCCATGGGTTCAACCATCATATCTGTGCAGTTAATGTAAAGATCTCTCTATCCATTTCCACTCTCCTGAACTTCCATTTTACATGACCAACTGCCTATGAGACATTTCCAAGTGAATATTTTTGTGAATGTCTCTAATTCATGGTGTCTAAAACAAAGTTCATCTTCTTTCTAACTTTCTTATTTCTTCTGGAATAAATCCCAATAAGCCTTGACTCTTCCCTTTCCCTCACCCAATG
Organism: Sminthopsis crassicaudata; assembly: GCF_048593235.1. NCBI lineage: Eukaryota > Metazoa > Chordata > Mammalia > Dasyuromorphia > Dasyuridae > Sminthopsis > Sminthopsis crassicaudata. The sequence continues at coordinate 31,721,850 of NC_133621.1, read as the reverse complement.
AAATCCAATCAATTGCCAACTCTTATCAATTCAATACATAGTGTTTTGTCCACTCATAGAGCCATCCCTCTAGTTCTAAACCACTTTGACTCTTGCCTTCATAGAATCCAGTTCCTCCTCCAATCCATCCTCCATACAGTTACTGGACTTTTTTTTTTTCTATAGAACAATGACTGAGTCATTCCCAGTGACTTTATTTTACCTTTAAGGTAAAATATAATATACACATTTTCAGCTGGGCTTTAGGAGCCTTCTTATTTTAATTCCAGATCTACCTTTCCAGCCTCATTGTACTTTACTATCTTTCACAGAGTCTAAGTTTCAGTCAAACTAACCTGCTTGTCAGTCTTAGTAGTTAACATTCAATTGCCTTTCTAATTTTGCTCAGGCTATCAGTCTTATCAAGAATATACTCCTTTACCGCTACCTACTGAAATCCCCGGCTTTATTCAATGACCAACCCTCTTTCCTACAGGAATCCTATTCTAATTTTTTTGTTCTCCTCCCCAGTTGCTTATACCTTCCCAAAGGAAATGACCACATCCATTTAGAACATATATTTAATTTTGATGCACTGATTTTTCTTTGAAAGAACACACGCTTCCTCAGAACATGTAACATGCCCTTTCCCACTCCTACTTCCCCTATTACTAGAGAAGTCATTCCTGTCTTCCTTCAGGCTTACAGCATAGGAATCATTCTGGATTCCTCATTCTCTCTCATCCCCCTCCCTATATCCAAGCTGTTGCCAATGCCTGTTATTTTCACTTCTACAATTATCACTTATCAGATCCCCTTTTCTGCCACCATTTTGGTACAGGCCAATGACAATGAGTTTGAAAACAAGATTACTAGATATATACTAGTGGGTCTGTCTGCAAGTCTCTTCCCTTCCCAATACATCTTGCACTCAGTCACTCAAAGTGATTTTTAAAGTGCAGATCCCACTTAATCATCTCCAGTGGCTTCCTTTTGCCTATAGGAACAAATACAAAATATTCCATTTAGCATTCAAACCTTTCACAAGGTGTTCCCTTTCCAGTCTTCCTTCTTCTCAGTTTTCTTATGATTTAACCCCTCCACTTCAATTTAGTGACACAGTCCTCCTGGCTCTTCCATGAACAAGATATTTTCTCTCAGTTCTGCCATTTTCTCAGATTGTCTCTCCTGCCCGGATCTCTCTTCCTCCTCAACTCTGCCTACTGCTTCCCTGGCTTCCTGATGTTTTAAGGAAAACATTCCCCAACTCCTCTAAATTCTAGTGCCTTTGCTCTGTTAATTATTTAATATTTATCTCATGTCAGATAGCTTGCTTTGTATATATTTATTTGCATGGCATCTCCTTTATTAGATTGTAAACTCTTCGAGGGTAGGGACTGGGTTTGTAATTTATTTGTAATAATAATAATAATCTATTTGTAATCCTTATGATTAGCACAGTACATGGCACATAGTAGGAGCTTGATACATGCTCGTTGATTGATAGATTTGTGCTTTTGGACCCAGCACAGGTAACAGTACTTGGCACATGGTAGGTTCTTTATGCCTGTTGCATAAAGTTGCAAAGAGAAAGATTTGATCTTGCTATGACCAAGTGCTTCTTAATGATTCAGCTGCTGCTGTTCATTTTCCAGTCGTGTTCAACTCTTAGTGACCCTATTCAGGCTTTTCTTTGCAAACATATTAGAATGCTTGGCCATTTCCTCCTCTGATTCATTTTACAGATGAGGAACAAAGACAAACAGGATTAAGTGACTTGCTCAGGGTCACACAGCTAGGAAGTGTCTTGAGGCCTGATTTGAACTCATAAATAGAAATCTTCCTGATTCCAGATTCAGTACTCTATCCACTGTGCCATCAAGCCTCTCTCTTAATAATTAAAACTGGTCCAAAGTGGCAGGGCAAGTCTTAGGATGTTTACTGGAGGATTGACAAGTGCTTTGGAAATATTAGAGAGAGGATGCTTGTTCAGCGATGAGTGGGACATTGCGGCTTCTGAGATTCTTGGCAACTGACTCTGTCAAAGAGAGATTGTTCCAAAAAAGAAATAGTCCTTTGGGGGAAAGGATGTGCATCCTTAAAGCTCAAAATTGGGAGGGACATCAAGGATGGTGTGAATTTTCACCATTTCTCCAAATAATGACAGTGCTATTGATTCTTCTGAAGTTCAGCATAGAAGAATGTGAGCTTCCTGAGGGGTGAACTTTTTTTTCTTTGGTTTTGTCTTTGCATCTCTACTGCTTAGCACAGTACCTGGCACAGAATGCACTCTTAATAAGTATTTTTTTCATTCATTATCTCCCAAACCCTTGTCTCTCTTCCCACCCTCCACAGTGGTTCAAGTCATTTCGAAGTGCTACTTCCATATCCCACTTGTCTCCTAATCTTGTTTTCAAACTCATTGTCATTAAAAAAAATGGTAATAATATCTTGGAGAGTTTATGCACACAGCATTATTCTGGGCCCTATAGGATTATAAAGTAAAGGCAAGGTACAGTCTCTGCCCCCACCAAATAGTGTCAGTGTTGAACTGAGCCCCAGTACTTTTCCTTCAGGTGAATTGCTTCAGGGAGACTGGCTTCTTTGAATACCTCGGGTCTCCCACCATTTTTCTGTGCTGTGAAATCCTAATTGCTTCTCAGGGAGGATGGAACAAAATTACATTCATTAATATGTCTAAATGGAAAAGTCTTGCTTACTGTTCTTACTCATTAAGATTGAACATCAAACAAACTCCAGAATCACTTATTAATTAGGTGGCAGAGCCAGACACATCTCTGCTTCTGCTTAGCCAGATGGAGGGACATTGGGTGTGATGACCCAGGCGGATCCTGTCCCAGGGGTGTTTCCCTGGCAGCAACTTAAGTGCCTAGCTCTCCCAACATGGGTCCTACTCCCATTTGTCATTAAAAGAAATAAATAAAGCTTCTTCAGGCTTCACAAGTGTGCACTCAAATTGAAATCCTATTTTGAAAGGAGTGCAGATGTCTCATAGAATTCCAGGGAGAGCTGGACAGGGTGACTGCAAGAAGGTTGAGATCTCTGCAGGAGAAAGGTGAGCTATTTTTCCAGTGGCTTCAGCGATAGCCTTACTACTGTTGTCAGCTGAAAATTACCCTGCCCAACAAGGAGGATGACTGTCTTAGTTGGTTGTTGGGGTGAATGGGGGCTGTAATATGTAGCCCATACCTGTTCTTGGTCATGCTGTCAGGATCTACCCCTGTCAACTCGTAGCTTACTCAAACGAGCTCCCCTCCTTTTCTGGAAAGTATGGTTACTGATCTACGTACCTATCTTTTCCTCATATACAGTTATCCCTTCCACATCGCAACTTTCCCCATCATGGTTTTTGTCTTACTGGCCTAAGAAATGAAATGGGAACGTGGGAAAAGTTTTATGGAAGCTGCAGATGACATGCAAAGGCCAGCAGATGACAGAGCTTATCACCAAATAAGGTAATACAAACACCCCATAAATGACAAAGAAAAATTTCAGACTTCTCTGATACAAAGGGAGGGACAACAAATTGCATGTGGATGTTCTAGATCGTGGGGTTCCCACAACCCTCACTCTAATGATGTGGAAGGACTAACGAACTCCACTGCTTCTGCTTTCTCAGAAGGGGTATAAGAGAAAGAAAGTTGGCATTCTGATTCTGTTGATCATTTCTCTAAAGAACTAATCATTCTAGGCCTCAGTTCCTTATCTATCAAATGAGATGACTTTCGGACTCCCCATCAGCCTTCAAACCATACTATTGTAACCTTTGAACTTTTCTGTTTGTGGTCCATCCCACTGGGTCAGGGGAAGTGAATGTTGTGTGGGCAGAATGGGTACATGCACTATTGTTTTTGAAGGCACCCTTTTGAAGACTGATACCGACCTCCTTGAGCATGTGAAAATATGCTTAGAGTGCTGACAATCATTTTCTAGGATTTAGAAGTGGAAAAAAGAATCTTCTGACAGTGTTTAGGGTTATTCACTACCATATTTACAGCATAGATGCACAATGGGAGTTTCTGATCAGGAACTGATACAATGTTCTGCATTTGCATTAATTAATACATCGGCAAGTGAAAGTGTTCATAATTTTTAAAAATATTTTTAAACTCTCTATTGTTTATACCGACCTCTTGGAAATATAAAATGGAAATATTTGCCTTACCCAAATAGTTTTTCTTCTGTTTTATGAGCCTTCTGTTTTCATCTTGTAGGTTCATTCCTGACTGCTTTATGGCTCATAAAGTCCAAATAATGTCCTCCTCCTTCCCTCCCCCCACAAGAATAACCCAAGAGTACCTGAAAGGTTGCCAAGTTTTTGTTTTATGGTTCTGGGCCCCAGGGTTCACAATAATGATGTGCTGGAGCCCACTGCTAAATACACTTGTCCCTAGGAGCACAATGATAATCCTAGACAGGACTCAGAGAGCATTTAGTAAATGAGCGGTTCACTAAAATGAGCTGTCCTGCAAAAGCATTTTTCTACAAAGGAATCTCTGCCATGGCCACTCTTACCATTATTACTCTCCCTTTTGCAGATCTACTTTACATCCCATCTCATTGGGTGGAGCAAATCAGCCTTATCTGTGAATAGAGAATCACTGGCCTAGTTTACTTCTAGCCTTTTGTAGACTTTTTTTTTTTTTTTTTTTTTTTTTAGGCAATTGGGGTTAAGTGACTTGTCCAGGGTCACAATTAAGAAGTGTGAAGTGTCTGAGGGCATATTTGAACTCAGGTCCTCCTACCTCCAGGACTGGTACTCTATCCACTATACCACTTAGCTGCCCCTATAAAAGACATTTAACTAGTCTTCCTGCCTCCAATCTCTCCCCACTCCAATGTATCCTCCACACAGGGGTCAAAGGGATTTTCTGAAAACAACCCTTCTTCATAAAATCCAATGGTTTTCCATTATCTTAATCATCATTTTAAAATATATATCCTTTATTTGGTTTATAAAACATTCAGACAACCTGGACCTCACCTACCTTTGGAACTTTGTTCCTTCAGACTCAGGCCACTATGCTCACTGTGTAATCCAGTCAAAATCCATCCAAATCCACCCTCCCCATCACCAGGTCTCAGCACTGGCTGAAGCCCTGCCTAGATCTCTCTCCTCACTTGTACCTTAGAGGAGCTTTTGTTTCCTTTGGATCTCTCTTCATACAACACTTTCTACCCAGAGCCTTTACCAACACACAAATGATAATTCCCTCCCCACCAAATTGCCTTGTATGTATTTTATATGGGGGTAGATATGTATGTACACACACACACACACGCACACACACATACACATATACATATGTTCATATGTGCCCTCATACAAGTTCACACATATGCAATTAAACTCCTTGAGATACAGTTTCATTTGGACTTCATATTCTCCAAACCTAATACAATATATGGTACATAGTATGGGCTTAATAAATGTTTGTTGGTTGAGTGACTCAAAGGGGAAAACTTTAGTCAAATACATAAGCTATATCTTCTAAACACTAGACAAGATAGAGCTATGGCAATTATCTGGTTAAAATGATCATCAGAGCTGGCTTATTTGAGTATCTTAGGCCAAAAAAAGGAAAAAAAGAGAAATTCATACCAGGGACTCTAGCCATCAGTTTGCCTGTCTACATTGGCTAGTTGCCAAATATCTGTTTCAGTGTCTGTTCCAGAGTAATATAAATAGGCAGATTTTACTCTTGCATGTGAATTTTACAATCCTAGTCAACTTGATGGACCAGCTATGTCAAGTAGTTGTCTTGAAGCTGGACTTGTACAGGATTATGATTTTAGTAAAAGTCTTTTGCCTTGGCATATGATCTATTTTACATCAAAGAAAGGAAGTGTTGTACGCTGACTCATTGGATAAAAAAATAACAATGGAAGTGGAAGCAAAGATTTGGATTTCATCCCTAGGTGGGGCTATGTAAGTACCATGTGAGCTTGGAGCAATCACTTTGCTTCTCTGACTCAGTTTCTTCATTTGTAAAATGTCATTGGACTACATGATCTCTAAAGGACATCATAGTTGTAATTATTATGGTCCAATTTACATGGATTCCTTATGATGGAGAATGATACTTAGTAAGAAAAAACAACAGGGTAGCCTGGGCAAAAGACTGAACGGAAGAATTATCTCTAACCCTTATCAGCTGTTTGACTGTGAATGAGTTAGCTGCTTATTGACTCACAAGGATAAAAGATAACATAATGCTTTATACAGAGAAATGGTCTCTGAGTCTGGAAAGTTGGATTTAAATACCGCCTCTGACACATACTGGCTGTGTGACCATAGGCAAGTCATTTGACCTCAGCACTTTAAGCAACTTTAAGATTACAAGTGATAGTGCTAGTATGAAATGGTAGAGGGAGTTGATTCCTTGGGAGTTCCCTCTACCAATGAAATCACAATAAATATGGTCCCAAAATGGGAATAAGAATACCTGTAATATTTACTTCATTAGGACTGTTGTGTAGATTAAATAAGATAATATTAGTAAGGTTCTTAAACCTTAAAGCCATGTATATGGCATACACACACACATATATATTTATATGTGATGTGTGTATGTATATATATACATGATGGATATTCACACATAAGTACATATGTGTATACATGCTCACACATGGTCAAATGTATCCATAGTGGATAATATACTTAGAATATAAAGTATTATTATTGTTATTATTATTATTGTCTTTAGTTAAGATGATTCAGCTCAATAAAGGTAAGCCATTTTCTCATTAATGGAATGAAGTAGAAGAAAAATGATTCTACTAAATATTTTTATGTACTTGTTCATTGTGAGCAAGAGACTATGGGCCTCCCAAGACTCCAGAACTCTTTGCCAACATTATCTCATTCTGTGACTCACTCTGTATTCTGTGAAAAACGAACAAAGTTAGAACTAAGGGGGAAGGGACTCACACCAAACTATATAGTAAGGATGGATATTTTTTAAGATATTCTATACATATGGATGTACATACATGTGACATGCATACATATGTATATGGGCATGTAGAGGTGTGTTTTGTAGCATCTGAAATGCCCTCAAATATTCAGGTTCAAGAGAGGGCTATATATTAATGTCCCATCAAAAATCATGGAAATCTCCATTAGTATGTTTAATTTTACTAGCCACACAGACTCCATATTTGTTCAATCTAAAATACAGTTAGTCAAACAACAAAGCAAATAAAGTGAGATGAAAAGATCTCTCATATTCATGTGGGCTATACTCTTCCACAGGTTCTTATATCACCAATGGTGCAGGGATCACAGGCTAAAAACATGTGTGACCAAACCCTTTGCTTGGAAGACACATACATGCGGAACTGAGTATCCAGGGAACCTGATTAAATATTAATGTATCAGGAAACTTGGTTGCCAGAGGGTAACCATCAGGGGCTCATATAGTGAGAGCCCTGAGACCAAGGCAACTGAAAATTTATGATATCCCCTTTGGGGATATCATGCTGTTGTCTACTACTTGCTGCATGCTGCTTCTCTGCTCTCCACTGGATGCCTTGTCTCTATTTGCTGGGCATGGATATGGACATAGGATCTCCATCATTTCTACCCAACATCTGCAATGGTTTTGTTCTTACTTAGTGGCTTTCTTCTTCTTTCTATTGGTCCCCAACTATCTGGTCTCTTCAGGACCATTTACTAATTGGCTTACTGTTACTCTCTGTTGCTTTGTAATGACTAGAAAGCCTCAACTTCACATGGAAAGCAACATTTCTTTTCATACAAAGCCTGGGGTTATATTCTACCTAATTCAGCCAGGCAGCTAACAAATGCTGCCTTAGGCTAACAGTATATATACATATACATACATACATACATATATATATATATATATATATATATATATATATATATATATATACATATATATATATGTATATATATATGTGTGTGTATATATATATATATACATATATATATATATTTGCCCACTTTTCTCCAAATGTGGAACTGAAAGCTTTCTTTTCAGAAAACAATTTGACTTGGGCTAGTAAATTCTTTTTGACTGCTGTTAAATCCTTGATCATGGGTCTATATCACCCAAATCTCTTTTAGATACTCTGCTCCCACCTTAAAAAAAAGAATAATAGTTAACAGAAGCAATATAGAGGTTGGGTTATAATCCCTTCATTCTAAGAATTAAAACTAGGTGAAGCAAGTGAACCCTACTTTTATTTTGCAAAGAACTTTTGTGCTCTGTTCCTGATCTCTCTCACTTTGGCAAAAGGAGAAAAGTTACAGCTAATTTATTTTCTGTGTCTCTCTTTTGTATTATAACAATATTCTATTTAGATGCATCTAATCAAGAGCCAACCTCAGTCTGGATAACCTTGGTTTAGTTATTATATGTGATAAATATTGGGCTGTGTGACCTTATCCAAGTCATTTTTGAGCAAATTTAAGGAACAGCTATTGACTTGTATCATTAGAAAGATTTTTCATGTGTAGTGAAGAATGAAATAACTGTCATGGACCAAACAAACACACATTTCCATTGATTTAATAGATCATTTCTGTCTCTTTTAGATGGAGTGTATATATATATATATATATATATATATATATATATATATATGTATATATATATATATATACACACATATATATGTGTGTGTATGTATATATATATGTGTGTTTGTATATGTATATATATATATATACACACATATATATGTGTGTGTATGTATATATATATGTGTGTTTGTATATGTATATATATATATATATATATACACACATATATATGTGTGTGTATGTATATATATATATGTGTGTGTGTATATATATGTGTGTGTGTGTGTGTATATATATATATATATATATATATATATATATATATATATATATTACTCTTAGGCTCATTACAGAGTCTCAGAATTAGAAGGTACCATAGAGCTCATTTCAACAATAATCTCTTTTATGTTCCCTTTAAATGGTCATATAGCCTTTGCTTGAAGACCTCCATGAGAGGAGAACCTACTGCCCCTTGAAGTGGCCAAATCCATATGCAAGTTGTTCATATTTTTAGAAAGCTGATTTTTGACTTTGACCTTAAGTTTAAATTTGCCTTTTATGAGACCCTTTTCTTTTTCTAGGTTTTGATCTCTGATGCGAAGTAGAGAAAAACTAATATTTGTCTGTTAATGATATCAGACAGCTATCATCCCATGCTTTAAATCCTCTCATTTACAGGTAAAACATCCCGAGGTCCTCCAATTAATCCTCATATAGGATGATCTTGAGACCATCCTCATCCTCATTGCTCCCTCTGGACACAATACAGCTAAGTAAGCTGATCTAACTATGGTAGCCAGAAATATGAACATTTCAGGAAGGTCTACAGTTAGCATAACACCTGCTCATTCCTGGAATCCATTCCTCTCTCAAAGTAGCCCAAGAAGGCATCAGTTTTTTTGGCTGCCATGTCACATTGCTTACTCATGCTGAGTTTGCAGTATTTTGCCCATTACAAAGTGGCACCTGCTTCCATATACAGGAAATGAAATATGTACCATAAACTCAAAAATAATAATGATCATATTTATAAAGCACTTTGATATTCTTAAAAAAAATTACACATATCTCATTTGAGCCTCATAATTCTTTGAGGGAAGGATTACTATTGATCTCATTTTACAGATGAGGAAGCTGAGAATTCTGCTTTTCAATGGTAAGTTCAGAGACAAAGTTACCCCAATCTTCAGGCCTCCATAGTATTAAGTGTACCATCCCTTACTTAATCTTGTCAACTTAAAGAGAATGGCCTTCTAACCACATCGCATCATTGGTCTTAGAGAGTCTCATAATGACTAAATTCAGTAGATATTTAGGCTAAAGAAATTCTATCTATTCAACTGGATTCCATTGAAATCCATTTCTGAGTCCTTTTCAAGACATTCAGAGGAGCCTGATTTTCAAAGATTACAATGGTAGAGAACAAACTTTAATAGGTTCTACCAAGATAGAATTGAAGTAGAAGTTATCACAGTGGTTGGTGTTAGCCATCTAGGGACCATGCTATCTGACTCTGGATTCTCATCAACCAGTAAAACAACAAACATTTATCAAGTGCCCACCATGTGCTGGACACAAGTAGTCTGGAGAAACAGAGACAAAAAAGAAAATTTGACCCAAGTCCATTTTTAATATTATTTCAATCATTGATTCACTTGGGATTTGCTATTTGTAAGTGAGGTAAAATATGGTTTAACTTCCTGCTACTATCAAATTTGTTTTAAAAAAATTTATTGACCAGGGATTCATTTCCCCAATATTTTATATTTTGAACTCATAATTAATTACATAAAATTGGTTGTATTTCTACATTGCTTTGTAGCATTGATTCATTTGAAAAAAATCTAGTAGCTGCTAGGTTTAACAATTACCATTTTATATTTTGAAACCTAGAAAACTTTATTTTCTTCACTTTTTTTCAGAGTTCCTTTTCTTGTCATTGCTTATTTGTTTTTGAATGGAATTTTTATCATTTTAATTTAATTTTTATTAATGCTCATTTGAATTTTGATTGGTTTTGCATTAAATCTATAAATTATTTTGTGAAGTGTCAACATATTTACTATGTTGTATTGTCTCAACCACATTAATAAAACATTTTTGAAAATGCTCAATTCTTCTTTTAACTCTGTGGAAAAAAAAATTGAAGTTTTCTTGAAATAAGTCTCCTGTGAGTCTTGGTACATTAATGCTGAAATACTTAATGTCTTTGGTCGTTGTTATAAATAAGTTTTCATTTCATTGTGCTTCTTGTTTTTTATTTAAATTTAAAGAATATTTTTATAAAACCACTTATAATGCACCTACTGTGTGTCAGATACTATAATAGATACTAGGGATCTAAATATAAAAGCCTTTCTTTAAGAAGGATACTTTTTTTAAAAAAGAGAGATAAAACCTATATGGTCATGGTGACTAGGAAAATGAGATTTTGAGATATTATCGATTTGATTACTACAGCATTGTGTAATGAATGAAACCTAGGTTCAAATCCCACTTCTGACATATGCTGGAGTTGTGATTTTAAGAAAGTCATTTAAATTTGTCTAAATAAATCACTAAGGTTTTAATTTGGAGAAAAAGTATGGTACCTGAATTAATAAAAATGTGTTTCTTCATCTCTAACTTCTCTTTATCAAGGAAATCATATAACTAATATCCATCCTTAACCCAGTGGAAGAGGTAGAATGGTGGAGTTTGGTGAGAAGAAGGGATGTCCTAAGATGGCTCCAATTCCAAGACTAGTTAGATACATTAGAAGATGAGTCCACATTACTCCCTAATGAAGCTTAGCTCCTATGGCAAAGTTCCAAAACAGAATGAGTTAACTCATCTGAGGAGAGAGAAAGAGAAAGACAGATGGCAAAATGTCCCAAGATCTAAATTATGAAATAGATGTGAAACATGGTCTGAGGTCAATTTTTAATGGCACAGAAGAATTCAGATTTGGGGGGGAACATGTATTAAAACAAGAGGTACACTGAAGTCTACTCAGACTAGTTTGTGAGAACCCATTGTTTAATTTCCAGTAGGAGTAGTTACACCTCAGAAATAGGCCTATAAATCAGGGTTTGATTCTTTTGTTGATTGTCTGAACTCATGTAAGTTATGGAGAAAATGTTAATAATGCAATTTATAGTTCAAAGTGTCTCATGCATACATTTTTGGGGGAGGATAGAGAGAGAACTGATTGTTAAATATTTATCCTTATTTATTAGGTTGCAAAGATCTGTTATTATTCTGATTAGTCTATTAATTCTATTATAATTTTAACTCTATAAATATATCTGTTACAAATAAAAATAATTTACTTATTCCATTCACAATTATTTCTTTAATTTACCTTTCATGCCATATAATACACAGCTTGTTGCATTATTAGTCCTCTGGAATTATAGTTCATACAGAATAACTAGTATTTCTAAAGCTAGGTCAAATAGTTGAAATGAACATAAACAAGCATGCTACAAAACCTTATGCTTCTCTAGCACTTCAAGATTTAAAAACTAAATTTTTGGTCTATAAATTAGGTGATGAAAATATTAATTTCCCTATTTTATAAATGAATGAACTGATGCCTATGGAGATCATACGCTTTGTTCAACATTGCATAGTGTCTAAGTGTTGGAATGGGAAATTGTACTCAGGTCTTATGGCTCTAAGACCAATGCTTTGTTTATTTTTACAACTCTCAGACTTCCCATTTTTCATGTTTTAGTGGGAATGTTTCTAATTTTTCCATTATAAATAATTATGTTTTAGTTTTTTTAATCTTCTCCTATGAAGGAAAACATCTACTTTACATTCTTAAGATGATCTTAAAATCATACATAGAAGCTGTGTTACCAAATGACTCTTCTACATCTACTAAGATAATCATACATTTTGTGATTTTTATTATCAATATAATTTATTGCATTGATTGTTTTTTTACTTTGATCCACCTTTGCATTTCTGATATAAATCCTACTTGGCTGAAAATAATCATTTTTAAAAATGCACCTTTTTATTCTAATTCTTAAAATTTTCTATAATTTTTGTATGTAATTCTTTTTTATTTTATTAATTTTATAATTATACATTTTTGACAGTATATATGCATGAGTAATTTTTTTATAACATTATCCCTTGTATTCATTTTTCCAGATTTTCCCCTCCCTCCGTCTACTCTCTCCCCTAAATGACAGGCAATCTCATACATTTACATGTGTTACAGTATAACCTAGATATAATATATGTGTGTAAATCCAATTTTCTTGTTGCACGTTAAGTATTGGATTCCGAAGGTATAAGTAACCTGGGTAGATAGACAGTAGTGCTAATAGTTTACATTCAATTCCAGTGTTTCTTCTCTGGGTGTAGCTACCTCTGTCCATCATTGATCAACTGGAAGTGAGTTGGATCTTCTTTATGTTGAAGATATCCACTTCCATCAGAATACATCCTCATACAGTATTGTTGTTGAAGTGTATAATGATCTTCTGGTTCTGCTCATTTCACTCAGCATCAGTTCATGCAAGTCTCTCCAAGCCTCTCTATATTCCCCTGCTGGTCATTTCTTACAGAGCAATAATATTCCATAACCTTCATATACCATAATTTACCCAACCATTCTCCAATTGATGGACATCCATTCATCTTCCAGTTTCTAGCCACTATGAAAAGAGCTGCTACAAACATTTTGGCACATACAGGTCCCTTTCCCCTCTTTAGTATGTAATTTTGTATGTAATTCTTAATGGGATTGATATATTTTTCTGCTTTGATTATGATTTGGGGATCAAAAATGCATTTTCCTCATAAAGAGATATTAGTGATACTATCTATTCAGAAGCATTTGATGTCATGTATGAGATCATTTGTTCTTTAAAGATTCGGAGAAAATGTGAATTCTAGTCTTTTTTATTAATGGGCTACCTAAATTTTCATTCTGAAATTGTTCTGTTAAGAGTACTTATTCCTCATTCTCTTAATTCCAATGTCAATGAATTATTTCTTAGTTGGTCAGTTTGAGGAATTTATGACATATCTCTAGATCTTTTTTTTTTTTACATAAATTACTTTTTTAGCTATCCTATTCCACTTCCTCTAGTAGAATGCTAGATACGTGAGGTCAAGGAATGTTTCATTTTCATTTTTATATTCCAGTGGCTGACGCATAATATTCATTTACTAGATGATTAATTGAATTGAAGTTCAGTTACAAATTTAACACTATTGAATTTCATCTTGTTAGTGCCCAGCTAAGGAGAGCTCTTTGGATCCTGATCTTGCTATTCATTGTATTGGCTATCCCTTTCAGCTTTGCTTGATGAGCATTCCATCCTTGTCTTCATTTAATTCATTGATGAAAGTGTTCTAACCTTTTTTCCCCCTGGTTGACATTAATCATCATTCTTTGTGTCTATTGGGTCAATCAATTCTGTAACCACCTAATTATGCTATTATAAAGCACTTTGTCAAATGTCTTGCTAAGATCCTTATATATCTTAGCCTCAGCATTCCCCTGATCTCCTAGTTCAGTAACCCTATCAAAAATGTACATAATGTGATTCTGGTATGACTCACTCTTAATGAACCCAAGCTGTCTTGGAATTCTAGTATCTTTCCTTTCTCAGAGTTCACAAACAATTTCTTAAATTATACATTTTACAGTTTTATTGACTCAACATCAAGTTTACTTGAGGATTATTTAAAATATTTTTTTCACTTTTCTGAAAATTGAAACAATTGCTTATCTCTAGTTCAACAGCATTTCTTCTCCCTATATGCTATCTCTTCCATTGGAATGTAAGCTCTAGAGGGTAGATAATTGTCTTGGTTTTGTATTTTTATTCCCAGTGCAAACACAATACTTAGCACAGAATAAATGATTAATTTTTCCCCTCATTCATTCAACTCAACTTTTCAAAGATCATGGACGATGCCTCATATATTATACCAAAATTCTTTCAAAGGATTCAGAGCTGAAAGGGACTTTGGTCATCGAGTTCAAACTTAACAATTTATAGTGAGGAATTTGAGTCACCAAGAGACTATGACTGATGATATAACTAGTGACTGTCCCACTTGGCTTTTGAAGTCTACTGTTCTATTCATTGTACCACAGGGCTTCTTGGAAGGCTATGGTGACATATTTATGATTCTACTTGAAAATTTCTCATTCTCTTTATTACCCATACTCCCATGTATAGGTACATTGTCAGTTCTTGAAATACCACCCTCCCCAAATACACATTTACTACCCCGAGGACATAGAACAACTATATATTTTATAATGGGAACGCCTGTTTACCTCTCACACTAAGTGAATGTGTCAGCACATACTCCAAAGCCTAAACTCAACTTGTTCATCTTATCAGACATTTATGTTAATGACCACTATCCCCAGAGAAATGCAAGGTGCTCCTTCATCCTTTAGTCCCTCAGGTTTTTATTTTCCATTATCCCTAGCAAGAACTATTTCTCTATACTAGAGTGAAAGATCAAATTTATCCATAATGCTTCAGTTTCCTAGGTAATCAGGACACACAGAACAGGGTCAAGTGTTCATTTTCAACAGTCGTCTTATTTCCTTATCTGTAGTTAGTTGCTGTGACTGGCTACTATTCACCACTTATACTCCTAAATTGTTTAGTTTCCTGACCAAGTCTTCAATGAGCCATTAGCTCCTTCAGCAAGCATTTATTAAGAAACCACTATGTGCTGGGCACTATACAGGGCATCAGGGATATGAAGATTCAGTGAAATGGTCCTTGAGCTGAAAGAGGCTAACATCTATTAGAGGAAACAACCTAAACACAAGAGAAGGAAATACATGGAGGTTTCCAGAGCGAGAGGAAGCTAGTAACTGGAGAAATCAAGACAGGTAAGAGGGGAGCCTTAAATTTTGTCTTTAATGAAACTAGGGTTTCTAAGACCTTGAGATAAACAAGGAGTGTATTCAAGACGTGAGACATATGCTATACAGGGACATTGAAGCAGGAGATAGACTATCAGTCCTATCTGCCTGTCAAAGTCTAGCCTGAGATTTGAAAAGTATATTTTCAACTTTGCCCTTAGCCCTTCTCTCCCTTCTAGAATGAGGCTGGTCTTGAATCTAGGCCATCTTGACTTTGAGAGCAGTTTTCTAGTCTCATACCCTGCTGCTTTAATTTTCATGATTATGATAACAGTATCATCATATTACTAGTTGTTCTTCAGTCACTTCAGTCATGTCTGACTCTTGGTGATACCAGTTTGTCCTTTCCAAGCAAAGATAGTCGACTGGTTTACCATTTCCTTCTCCAGCTCATTTTACCAATGTGGAAACTGATGCAAACAGGATTAAATAACTTTCCCAGAGTCTCATAGCTCATAAGTGTCTGAAGGTGGATTAGAATTCATAAATAAGAGTTTTCTTTACATCAGATATGGAACTATCCACCATGCCACCTAACTATAGAATATTATAAATTACAATTTCAATAGCTGGCATTGATGCAATGATCTGTGGATTGCATGGTGGTTGATAAACATTTACTTGTTTGAACTTCATGATTACCCAATAGATGTTAGAATTATTTGCATTTTTTTTCAGAAGAAGAGAGTGAATTCCAGGATCCCAGCATGCATGTGAAACTGGCTCGTGGTCTCAAGTCTTCCTGATTCCTCATTGCGTATTCTTGCTTCTACTCTCTGCCTGCATGTGTTTCTGCTTTTCTACTGCATTTTGACTTCTTTCAAAGATGGTACCTGATCTTCCTCCTCCTCACCGTAGTGATGAATGCTTTGCAGAACTAAAAATTATTTAACTCATCAGGGTTAACAGGACCATTGTCTTTATTTTTGTGTCCAGTATCATGTATTATGTGCATTCCTATATGACTTCCCTTGGTTTCCTGTCATCATCCATCAATTCAATTCAAATCAACTCCATAGATGTTTCCTAAGCAAGACAAATCAAACATTTTAATAAGCGCCTACTATGTGCAAAATATAAAGACAAAAAAAAGAAAGTCTAGGAACATTCTGTGGGGGACAGGAAGCATCATTTACATGTGAACTATACACAAGATGCGTATAATTAAAGGATAATTAAGGGGAGCATTAGCAATTGGGAGGAAAGACTTTATGTGGCAATGGAATTTGAGCTGAGTTTTGAAGGGAATGAGCGGTGCTCATGGGCAAGGGTGAGGAATTGAAGAAGGAATACATTCAATGCAAGACATTGGGGACAGCCTGTGAAAATATATGGATGTGGGAGATAAAGTACCCTTTGGGATAAACATCAACAAATTTTGTCTGGTTATCATAAAATATGTGAAGGGCAGTAATGTAAGTATAAGTACATGTATATGTGTAAGTAAAGCTAGAGATTTTAGTTAGGTTTGGATGGTAAAGATATATAAAACTGAGGCCAGTTTTATCTTTGCATCTTTTTTGATCATGATCAGAAACATTCAATCCATGGTGGTTAACCTAGTTGAGAGCTTTTCCATACTTAAGCTAGTTTTCAGATATAGACTTTGTCATTAAGGTCATCCACAAAGCCTTTATTTCTCAATAATACCAGCCACTGAAATCATTGAGGGTTCTAATACAGCCAAGCCAACCAAGAGTCAAACCTAGAATCTTCTGATTTATAGTCAGGTGAGTTCTCTAATGTGCCACTGGGGGCCACTAATAGGTATTAGGCCAAGCCCAATTTGGTCATTATTTGGGTCCTGATTGACTCAGATTGGATGTGAATAGCAGTCAGTTTTGCTTTGGCCAGAAATCCTGAAGGTCTTCCCCTTCCCAATTTATATATTTATTTATTTTAGATTTCTTTGGACTAAGTGAAAGAGGCTATTCTTTGCCTGAATTGCTATCTAGCCTTAATCACTGAATCGGTATGGACTCAGTCAAATTGAGCTTTAAAAGGCCAAGTTCTTCCATTTCAGGTAGAGCCATCTCCAGTCCTCTTGATCTTTATCTTGCCAGATGACTCTAGGGGGGAAAGTGAGGCAGGTGACCTTGCACGGCCCTCTCTCACTTAAATCCAATTCATTTGCATGTCATAGCATTGCCTCATTGGAGAACGGACAAAAAACACAAGAGAAGGTATCTTTGACTTTGGCAGTGGAGACATATAGCAGGTACTCAGAATTGTTGAATTATATTGAATTGGATTAAAAAAGGTAAAAATGAAAATTTCAGTGGTTCTTTATTTCTC
The DNA here is from genome assembly GCF_048593235.1 of Sminthopsis crassicaudata. NCBI lineage: Eukaryota > Metazoa > Chordata > Mammalia > Dasyuromorphia > Dasyuridae > Sminthopsis > Sminthopsis crassicaudata. The sequence goes on along the minus strand of NC_133621.1, from coordinate 31,704,100 downwards.
TTTGGCCAAAGTTAGCTGCTTTAATCATTGTGCTCCGGAAGAGAATGAGAAGAGATAGAGAAATAAAGATGAAATAATGACTCACTGATTCTAATGTTTTATCACTAGGCAGAACTGTACTTAAGACTGTTGAATCACAGAATCCTATAACTGGAAGGGATGTTAGAGTCTGACTCTTTCAACCTATATGTGCCCAAGAAACTCTACAAAATGCAGAACAAGGGATCATCTCATATATAACTGATTACTATCAGGGAAGGGGAACTGCTGTCTCTCAGTATATTCTACTTTTGAATACCTCTAATTTTGAGAAAGTGATTTTTTTCCCCTGAGGCTGGGGTTAAGTGACTTGCCCAGGGTCACACAGCTAGGAAGTGTTAAGTGTCTGAGACCAGATTTGAACTCGGGTCCTCCTGAATTCAGGGCTGATGCTCTATCCACTATGCCACTTAACTGCCCCCAGAGAAAGTGATTTTTTAACATTGAGTTGAAATCATTTTCTTGCTACTTCCACCTAGTGTTTCTCACATTTTTTTTCCTTCTGAGATAAAGGATGATAAGTCTAATCCCTCCCCTATTGGATGATTCTTTAGATCCTTGAAAACAGCTTCTATTAACTGAAAAAATGAATGAATACAGTAGGCCAGTTAGGTATTAAAGAATCTGTAATGTGAGAAGGAGGAAACAAGTGAAAAAGGACGTAGCAACTGTGGAAGAGAGCTTAGTCACTGATTAATACCCAGAGGAGCAGCCTAGCGTGTGTCCCTACTGCTAAAAAACTGGATACTTCAGATAAATAATAAGCTGTGATTTTTGTGGTCAGGACTCCACACCGCTATGATTACCAAGCTAGTAAATGTAGTCGATACATTCAAGCCCCATAAATCTCAGTCAGAAAATGAGGCTGGTGACTTTGCACAGCCTTCCCTCACTTAAATCCAATTCATATACATGTCATGGTATCCCCCCTGATCTCGGGGTCCTCTTTGAGAGTGAAGGACAAACAACAATCGATCTGAAAAGATGGATTTTGTATATTTTGGGGCACGGAAGAAGCTCTCTGTGGGAAGCGGAGAAAGGGAAGGGGAGGAAGAAAACCTCATTTGAAGACATTACACTTCCAAGCTTGGCGCTCTCTCCACAGGGGTGCAGAGTAAGATGAGAAACTGACCCTATATGTTCAGTGGGAAAATCAGAAAGTAGGCCAAGTGCACATTAGTTAATATTAAAGTGTGAGTCTCTGGAATTGTTTTTGCAAATCCCTCACTCACTGGTCTAATTAGGGGAAATGGAGGATCCCAACCTATCAGTAATTTCCCACCAGTGGAAAGGGTTGAAGTTACATAAATGTTTACCTCAATATCCCCATCATAGTGTTCTGCCAGCATCGCCACATTTCTTCGGGTCCAAGGGATGTCTGAGGCTAGCTATATTCTTGAAATCGTTCAATTTTGGAAAGAAAATCCAAACCCTCATCATTGGTCATATTCAGAATGTTGGAAATGACATGTCTATCCCGAATTCCATTTCTTTTCAAATTGTCATAATTGGGTCACTTCTCCCTTCATTAAACTTGCCCTTTTACTGACTATCCAATTGATCAATCAGTCAGCACCATGAATTAAACACTTCAGTGACAAGCAGTGTGGTAAGCCCTGGAGATACAAAGAAAAGCAAACACCCAAATAATAGTTGGAAATGGAATTGACAGGTCTTGGTAATTGGTTAGTACTATGAAGAACTGTCCACCTTCTCTCCCTAATGTTTATTCTGGATAATGTGGATATAGAATGTCCTATCAATGCTGCATCACTCGCAGCTCTAGCCATGATGCATCAAATTTGGGGAGGGGGGATATAATTTCCTTTTCTCTTAAAAATGTTTGATCTTCATAAAATACCACTGAACATATGCAATGAATGATGCAATATTATTGTCACAATCTTAATGTTCTTGCCTCAACTCTGAAATTACATTTTATTTCTTTTATATGTAATTTTTAATCTATTTAGATGCATACATACCATTTCCCCCAATAATATATAAGCCATTCAGGGGCAGGGACCATCTAATTTTTTTTTTCTGTTTCCAGTACCTATTAGAGTGACTGGGACATAGTAGATTTTAATAAATGCCTGTCAATGGATTAATTTTGCCACGAACCTTTGTATATTTGCCTTTTTTTTTGTCTTCCCTGAATCACTCCTTCTCCCATGAAACACCTATCAGCAAGCCAATGATAATGTAATGCTATTTTTTATCATCACTGAGTGATTTCCCAATAATTTTTAAATACTCATCAGTAAGCCATTTCTACAAGGTTATTAAGTCCTTCACAGCATGTTAGAGGGCCACTTTACCGCAGCCAAAAACTGCACTAATACATTCTTGTATGTGGAGTAGGTTAAAAATAATATGTACACCAGAGATAATGGAAACATGTTGACATTATTAAGGCTATAATAAATTTGAAGTTACCTTAATTGTAATATTGAGCAAATTGAAGATTATCAAGTACAGTGTCCCTGAACATCCAGGAGCATCATCTTTCCCATTTGACTAATTGCTGTGACACTTGAGATCTCAGTGTGATGTTTTCCTCTGTACAAGTGCACAAGTGGAGGCCACCGCACCTCTTTAAATAAACAGGCAGATGTGCGTAAATAATAAATTAATTTCTATGGAGAGAAGTCAGAGCTACAGTCTTGATCCTCTGGCTTCCTCACCTAGATTATCTGCTAGCTGAACTAAAGGGAATTAGTTGAATTATTCACTCCAGTGAGCACATCTAAAGGAGTTAGTTTATCCATACCACTTTACCTGAATATGACCAGGAGGATGATGGTCAGAAAAACCCTTATAATAATCTCATAGTAAGCAAATGCAACTGAAAGGTATTAGATATTGCCCTTCTTAGATATAGTATTTTTTAGGTGAATAGTCACCTGATATTTGCAGGCCATTGACTATTGAGGAAAAGGCAAGGATTTTATGGACCACTCACCTGATTCTTGCCAAAAGAAACTTAACAGTATGGTTGGGGAATATGGCATATGGGTAAATCATCTAGAGTTATGTTTCTCAAAGTTCATTTATTATCAGTGGTCTAATTAATCAATTAGATAATCAGAGGACACATATTAAGTTCCTATAGTATTCTGGGAACTGGTAATGTTTTTCAAATAATTTGTGGACTGATCTCATAGTAATGGTATCAAACAACTAGAAAGGAGGATCATTAAATTCTATATAAGGATCCCTGTGGGCAACATAGTGACTCAGAAAAGCACACAGTAGCATTATCTATGTTCCATTGTATTTTTAAAATTTATTTTGTTTTATTTTTGTTTATTTATTTGTTTATTTTTTGTTTATTTATTGTTTATTTATTTTGTTAAATATTTCTCAATTATATTTTAATCTGAAAAATTACTTGGGAGTATTGTGGTCCTGACACCCTATTTTAATATTTATATTGTATATCTAGCTATCTACATAAACACACAGTAGATATTATCAAGATGTGTGTGCATATGTGTATAATATATTGACATTATATATGTATATGTGTGTTTATGTATATATATGTATGTATGTATCTGTGTATATATATATATATATATATATGTGTGTGTGTGTGTGTACTCTGCATGTATGTTTATATGTGATATATATATATATATATATATACTTTTGTTTCTGCTATTAGTCATTTACTTATGATATTCAGCACAGTTACATTACTTGCCAAAGTGACATTTTCTCCATTTTCTTTCTTCTTCTGATGAAGACAAGGCTAGAGTGTTTGGCCTTATCTTTGTGGTCCTTGGACTGAAGACATTTTGAATCATTGGTTCAGAACAAAATGAAGGATAGAAATTAAATTATTATTTAGCTTCTCTGTGTCTTTTCATTTGTTTTAGATCTCAATAATTATTTGAAGGAATCATGCTTTCATCAGCATGGCTACTTATTCTAATTGTGTTGATGTTAATCTAAACCTGCTCTAGTTGTATGATATTTGCCTTTGTTGTGCCATAAATTCTCCACAAAGAAGCTATTTGATATGTGGGGAGCAGTAAGAATAACTTAGGTTTATTGAAAACTTGTTTGTCAAATCCTGTCAATCCTCTCTGTCCTATGTTTTAGCCCTAGCTTCTAACTACAGTGTCTTTCCAAAATATATGCACTTTTAGACCAACTAAATGGTACTTATACGACTGGGATACTTATATTCTTCTTCTACCAATTTACTTCATGTGTTGATTATGTCATCACTAATGTATTGGTGGCTATTCCATCTACTGCTATCAATGACAACCTTTGCAAATCTATAGGCAATGTTTGAGCATTATTGTGATCCACAAAGACATCCCCATATGGTCAGTTTTTTCCAATGGTAAGCTGCTCTGATTTCAGTTAGTTGATGCTTTGACATGCTGACCTAATACAGAGTACCTCTACAATTTAGAATTGCTAGGGTATGTACCTGATCCAGTTTAGCTTTTGAGAATCCAGTGTCATATCTGCGCTATGATGTGCTTAGAAATGGAGTGAGAATCTAAACCCAAAACACCTTACCCAACATCACAAACTTAATTGATGACAACTTGCATTTGAACCCAGGTTGTCTGACTTCAAATCCTACATTTTTTTCATTTATACCAAACCATTCATGGGTGAAAGTGAAAGCTCAATTCACATGTAATTACAATTTCAACTTTTTTTATTTTAATAATTTCATCCTTTAGTAAACATGAGGTGAACAGGATATTCAGGCTTTGAAGACTAGATCCTCAAGTGTGAGGGTTTGCCAAGCTGAGCTCTTTCCAGGCTGCTCATCCATGCTTGGGTATCTACCTTTTTCCCAACTCTCACGTGTGGCTCCAATGAGCTTGTGCAATAGCTATACCCATGCAAATTTTCTTGACAAATGGGCTCAACCAGTTAAGAGTAATCAATAGGCTTTTGAATCAGTGAGGCTGGTGGACATCTACCTCAGACATGTGAAAATTTTTCCTGGTGGAATGGGAAGATGAAAACAATCTGTTTTAATGACCATGAAGGCAGCTGAAGCAGGTGCCATGGAGCATGGATCCTGATCAAACAACAAAGACCCCAAGGTCATCCACTATATCCTGGGCCGTTGCCATTTATCTTGTCTTTTGGTTGGATTTTGATGACTTTTCAAGAAAGGGACAGGCTGATGACTTTGTACAATTCTGCCTTATTTAAATCAAATTTACCCATTGCCCAAGGTATCGCCCATGATATCCCTGGTCCTCTTCAAAAATCAAAAAACAAACAACAGCTGGACTTCTTGAAATTTGACCCTGAATATATTAAATATTTATACCTGCAGCTCCAACCTGACCAATTTAGATGTTGCTTTGATTTTGCCACCACTAAGAAGAATGCTCACCCATTTTTATTGCTTAAATGAACTAATCCAATTTGGAAATAATAGATGACATTCCATATTACAATAAAGTAAAAAATGAAGAAGAAAGACAAGGAAATAATATTCTATAAGCACATTGTAATTCTGAAAGTCTGCTAAGGATTTTTAGCAATTTTTGTCAACATCAATGGATTAATTAACAGTAACTTCTTGAAACAGATTCTAGATGGAAACATCTGGCTGGCCGAGGCTATTGGAGATGTGTAAGTGTTGCTCTCTTGAGAGGCTTGTGGTTATTGCTGCTGTTGCTTTTTCACAGTACAAGGGGGAGGTGCTGAGGACTGTGACTTTTAAATTCCCCAGCAGCCTGCCCATGGGCATGAGACTTGGGAGAGTACTTCTAAAATGTCTCACTTTTGGAACTTGTCTTCTGAGTCAGATACTGGGGCTCATCCCAGATCACTCGCATCAGATTTCATTCATTGCTGAGGACCTGGGAGCAGAAAACTGGGACAGACAAAGTCTTGAAGCTGCATATGTTCCTCACTATGTCTTGTTCAGTTCAACATCCCCACCTCATCGCCCAGTTCCATTTCCAAACACCCCTCTTTTCTCAGACTGGCAGCGTCTGCCCAATCGGGAGACAGAAAGTGAGCAGGCAGAAACAATTCAGAGTGGAACAGTGCAGGCAAAAACCACAGCCTACTATTATACTTTAGACAGTTTCTTTCCCACATTTGGTTTAATGGACCACATGGGCACTAATGTGGAAAGAATATTTCCAAGAACAGTTTTCTTCTTCACTTCATTCAGCTTGTGGGAAAAATTGGGAAGTTATTTCCTGGAGATATCTTTCAGCTCTGCATCTAGGAACTTTCAGGTTATACATCATGCAGATGGCAGCCCATCCTTGCCTTATTTAGCAAACCATTTTGATAAAAATAAAAGGTCATTACCTAATGGTCAATTTTCTAGTCTCTTTTTACTTAGGTAGTAGTAGTTGTTGTCATTATTAAATCATTTCTGTGACCCCATTTGGCGTTTTCTCGACAAAGATATTGGAGAACTTTGTCGTATCCTTCTCTAGCTAATTTTCAGATGAGGAAACTGAGGCAGAGTTAAGTGACTTGCTCAGTGAGTGTCTGAAGCCAGATTTAAGGTCAATTTTTCTGACTCTCATCCTGGTGCTACACATTTTATTACTTAGATGCAAGTCTTCCAATAGGAGCATATTGTTGAGAGAATATATGAAGTCCCTCTAACTTGGTAGGTCTTGCCAAAATTGTTCTCTCCTGGCATAGACATCAAGAATCCTTAGTTACTCCCATGCTACAAAGAGGAATTGTGGGAAAAATTTGGTGTACATTTAAATAGAAGAGAAAAGCAGATTGTATTTTGTCCCATATGTTTACAAATTATTGGAATGGGTGAGAACTCTGCCTTTCTTTCATGTATATAGCCTGCAATTTCTACCTGTACAAAGATGGGATCAAGAGATAAAAAAAGACATAAAGCAAGATTCAAAGCTGTCAGAGAATTCAAGGATATTTAGCCCAACCTCCTCATTTTACAGATAATGAACCTGAGGCCTAGGAAAGTTATATGACTCCCCTAAGGTCCAAAAAGTAATAAATATTGGGAAAAAAATTTAACTCATTTTCTTTTTATCAAGATACAATGCTCTTGCAACTACCTCTCATAGCTATGAAGTATTTTTCATCTTTATATCCTAATAACAATTTCAAAGGAAGGGGGCTAGCTTTTTTTCTCATATATCCTTGTACACATGCAATACACTTGTGCACACAGACATACATACACACATATGAGTGTACAGTATGAGTTGTACCTGGTTGGGCTTTATATTTTCAAGATTGCTGACTTCTCTTAGTTGTAGCATTCTATTACCATTGTTCTTTGTTTTAACATCCGCATTCTATGTTGTCTATCAATTAAAGCTTTACTTCTCCTCTTTTACCAAAAATACATCTTTTATATGTACAAGAAAAAAAAAAACTCTGAAACTGGGGCCATTAATTAAAGTCCTCTTTCCTAATTTGAGCCCTCTTATTAAATGGCTAGTTTCATAGTAAGTTAGGACTGAAGGATGTTTGTAATTTTTGTACTTTGTTATTTTGTTGATAGAATTTTAGAACTTAAAGGTATTTTAGATATCATCTGGTTCTGCTCTTGTTTTAGATAAAGAAATGAAGTATTAAGAAATGGAAGTGACTTAGAACAGTGCTGGGACTAAAACCCAAGGCATAAAACAATCATTTCACACATTTTCCATTATACCACATTGGGTTAGGCTCATGGAAACCTTGTGGACAGAAAAGATGATGAGGAAAAAGAGGATGGCTAAGAAGATAGATGAACATCTGATGAACAAAAAAGAGAAGAAAAGGAAGAAGGAAAAGCAAGCAAGAAAGCAAGACAGGAATCAAGAAAGGAAAGAAGGAAGGAAGGAAAGAAGGAAGGAAGGAAGGAAGGAAGGAAGGAAGGAAGGAAGGAAGGAAGGAAGGAAGGAAGGAAGGAAGGAAGGAAAAGAAGAAGGAAGTAAGAAAAGGAGGGAGGAAGGGAGGGAAAGAGAAAGGAAGGAAGCAAAGAAATACTTATTTGCAATGTCATTCTGTAAGACAGAGATATTTGCTATTACATAATTATTAGTTATAAACTAATCTGTGACCAGAATTCAGCAAATAGGCCAGGGTCTTTAATAGGACTTCAGTGGTCTTAACCCTTTCTGAGAGAAGCTACTATTATAAGGGAATAGGTATCATTTCTACATGGTAGCTGCCATTTATAAGATAATAACAATAGCCCTTTTTATTTCTGAGGCAATTACGGTTAAGTGACTTGCCCAAAGTCACACAGCTAGGACGTGTTAAATGTCTAAGGCCATATTTGAACTCAGGTCCTCCTGACTCCAGGGCTGGTGTTCTATCCACTGAGCCACCTAGCTGCCCTGATATCTTATATTTTTAGAGTATTTTTTTCTTAAAAAATAATCTCTCTTGCATTAAATGCCTTCCTAAAGGAATAGAAACTCCCATCAATCTTTATTTTAATAGCAGCGAGTATTTGCCATGTTCTCTGTAACTTTAATTCAATGAAACAAGCATTTGTTATATCTGTGTGTGTGTGTGTGTGTGTGTATATATATATATATATATATATATATATATATATGTATGTTATATGTATGTACATACACCTACAAAGACAAAAATAAAATAAATCCTGCCCTTAAGAAGCTTAAATTGTACAGAGGAAAGATGAGCAAAGTAGTAAAATAAAGATAAATTCTAGGTAACTGAATGTGGAAGAATTTTGGAGCGTAGCATGATGGTGGGAAGCATGCCTAAAATTAGGAAAGCTTTATTGCAGGAAATGGATCTTAGAGCTAGAGCTATAAGATTCTCCTGAGGCCATCTAGTTTAGTCGTCTCCTTTTACAGATATGGAAACTGAGCCTTAAGCACCTTAATGACTTATTTGAGGTCAAGCAGATAGCAAGGAGCAGAGGCTGGATTTGGACCCCAGGCCTCTGACACTAGAATCAAGGCTGCTTCCACTGTACCACACTGCCTCCTAGCTCTTGAACTGATCTTGTTGACAATGCCTTTAGCATCTTCAAATTGCCCCTGAGACACGGAAAGGCGAACATAAACAGACTTTGACCAGACCAGCTTCTCTGCCTGTCCCCAATAAATCATCTGAAATTAAGAGCATTCGTTGCTTACTTCCATTTTGAACAGAAGCACACGGGCACGCTGGAGGGCAAATACAGGACTATGGGGGTTGGATGTGAGAGCCGCCTCTCAGCAAAGTGGAGGCCATGCACCATTCTGCATTAAGATGCCACTTCTATTATGGGAGAGAGTAAGCAAGCTCTACCCTGAGACTGTCTGCCTCAGATTGTTGTTTTAAATAAATAATCCCTTGCTCAGTGCTTCTGTCTCCCTTGTCTCGTTAGAGCTGCAGAGGGGAAACTGAAATGGCAAAGTTGTACCACCAGATTACCCCGAGGAGCCATCTTAATATTTGACTTGCAACCTCTGATTAATACTGCATAGGTAATGTTTTTGTGGAGAGCGGAGATAGCCAATTGCTAATCTTTTTGGGGAAAACCCAAGACAAGGACAGACAAAGAGAACCAGATAAGTTCATCAACCTGTTTTTGATGGGAAGGGTCCCAATGTGGGAAATCTTGAACTCTTCCCAAGAGGAGAGGAAAATGTGGGGGTCAGGATAGGCAGCAAAAAGCAGGAAAATGTATGTTGAGGAACTAAGTCCAGGTAGGAAGATTTTTTCCTAGACCATCCTACTAGTTTCACATTTTAGTCAATGCCATTCTGATGCTCATTTGCATATAAAGCATCTGGAATAAGCAAAGCTCATTTGAATCTTCCTTAGTAAAATGTTAGTAGGATTAAAGGATCAGGTGGCTGGTTTCCTTACAAGAGTCACCAGAGAGTGAGATGAAATTTTCAGGATGACCACATTGTCTTACAGTCACGAAGGCAGCAAAGGATCCTGGTTTTGCTTGCCCTCCTTTAGGGGTTTACTAACGGGATGGTCTATTAGGCTTCCCTTTAGACGGGTTGGCTTTTGACTTGATACCAACTGAAGAAACACCTGTGACTCTAATTTTTTCAGAGAGCTTTCAGCTCCTCTCTTTTCAAGTGCTCACCACAGAGTTGGGGAAGGCATAGATAAGTTGTCCCACTTTCAGCACCTGGGCCCTGTCATTGTATTGTTTCTGATGAGAACATACTGTATTTGCCAGGTGTTTGCTTTTTGGCTCACCTTTTGGCAGGAATGGCTCTACCAACGACCCGTTGTAGATATCCAGTGGGTTATTTCAAGTTTACTTCCTTTCAAGTAAACTTTGAAGCTTCTGAAAGCTTGATTATATGTCTTAAAGACAGCTAGGGAACTATACTTTAAAGTGTCTTATGATTTTTAACATCTCTGCTATACCTAGGACTTTGTGTCATCATCAAAATTTGACTACAGTTCATGTGAATAGAAAAGAGTGAGGATGGGTTCCACTTTTAGCCTTGCATGATTACTGGCAGTGTAATATACTGGATGTGGAGTATAAGGATGAGTGAAAGACATCAGAAAAGGTAAAGAGATGGCTCCCTTTCAAAAAGACATTTTCCCTCCATTTATGCCATGTGGGAGATCCCTTTTTTCTTTTCTCTTTGAGTCTCTTTTCTCTTGAGTCTCTTAAGAAATGATATGCACTAGTTGTAAAAAGATTTTGACAGCCTAATGATCCTCAGACACATCAGTGGCTCCAGAAACTCATTGTTCTATGTTCTCTCAGGGTTAGAGATCCATAAATTTAGAATTTCAAGGGGCTTTAGAGGCTAAACCCATTTTACATATAAGGAAACTGAGGCACAAAGAAGCTGTGATTTGCTCCTGATTATAGAACTTGTCAATATTCCATGCAGGGTTCAAATTCAAATCAATAAATTAGGTAAATAGCATTTATTAGTTACCTATTATCTTCCAGGTACTGTACTAAGCACTGTGTTCAGCCCTTTTCCACTATACATTATCATAGAAAATGGATCTAGAGCTATAAAGGACTTCAGAGGTATCCTATACAACCAACACCATTATTTTAGAGATAAATACAGTGAACCCCAAGGAGGCTGATTACTTGCACATGATCAAATACTTTCCCCTCTGTGCCACTCTGTCTCACTAACACAGGTCAGATTTCATCAATACCTTCTTATTATGTTGGATTCTTGCTCCTGAAAGCTTGTGAACCTCTTTTTGGAGTAATCATTATTTTATGAATACCAGGGCAACACTTAGATGAGTAAGGGAATCCCATGCGATCTATACAGAAGTGGTTCATCTCCTTTCCCACTGCTATATTTGCTGGTTGCTATCTTTTACATCATTTCTTGTTCGAGAGCCATGGGTGATAATATGTCCCATCCTACTTAAATCCACCCTGCATCTTGCCATTGTTCTTTATGTCAGCTGCAAATTTGATTCTTCTGCCATCGAAGTGTTTCATGATTCATGATCAGATAGCATTATTGGGTGAATAATAGCATGAAGAAGATGAGTTTTGATGATAAGGGATAGCATGGGAATCATTGAAAGTATCGTCTGATTGCCAAATGCAATTTATTCCACTCCACCTTCTAAATGATTCTGGGAACTACTCTTTGTCTCTATTATTACTTACCTACACCAACCAGGTGGACTTGTAGACTAACCTAGGGTACTTTCCATCTCATTAACAATCTGTCTATATTCATTCTTCTTCACCCTATTATATTTTCTTGGGTGGATTACATAAACCCATCTCATTTGTTCACTCTGGATCTCATTAAAGTAGTATGTCTGAGCTCCATTCAATCAGAAGATCATCTGATCCCATCCAATCTGACAACCATTTGTCTGCAAAAAGGAACATTTAGAAGTCATTGCCATCAATCTAGAATCTGTCGTCTATTTCATTTTTGCCTGGGCCATCTTTCATGACAGCAGTGTTTGGTAGGGCTATAACTTTATTTTATTGATAATCACAGGATTATTGAAAAATGCTATCATTCATTGAATCTAGCATGGAATCCTATATGATCCAAGTTCACTGGAGAAAAGAAAATTTTGCTCCATTGAGTCAAATACTTCTTTATAATCAATAAGCAACAACCAGTGTATTACATGTTTTCTATGTCTTTCAATCAACTGAAAGCTTATGAAAGTATATTCTAGTATGAAAAATAATTTGAAAATCCTTGTCTGTTCCTTCTCACCATTTTATTGAGCAAGAAAATAATAATCATGCTAATAAATATTAATATTCATATGACACTTAAATTTTGTAAAGCACCACATTTTATAATACATGTAATGTATTTTCCAAAGCTTAGAGTATTTTACAAATATTAATCTATTAAATTTAATTAATTAAAATGTTATCAATATTAACAGTTAATTGATTTAAAATGTAAACCTGTTGAAAGCAGAGACTATCTTTGCATCCCTATAACAGTGCGAAGGCCTGCCACTGTCATTGTTTTAAGTGATGTTTGTTCATTGATTGAAAAGTGCACAAACAATTCCCATGAAAACTTTATTATTCAACACTAAATTGGGAACAGGATTTTTTAATGTAAATATACTTCAATGGTGTGGCTGATTTCTCATCTTGTTTAATAATTATCTAAATGTTCCTATCATACTGAATATATTCTTACAGAGCTTTTAACATTAGGCAGATACTAGTGTGTGATATGCAGGTAGTATGCCCATAATTCCTAACTTTCCCTACATCATAGTCAGGTCAGAAGCTTTTAAAAGTGCACATCATCTTTATTTCTCAATCTCTCCCTCTAACTAAAAATTTAGTATTTAATTTTAATATATTTTTTGTTCTAATAAATAGTTAACTTTATGTACTCAGGTGGATGATTTAAGAATTGGTAAGCATACTATGCCCAAAGGGCTATCACATTTTTTGTAGTATTTATTTTTTATTATACAGGCCTTCTTGAAATGGAAATTTATTGCTTTATATTATATTCAGCTGTGCACATGACAATATTTCTTGTCTCAGGTATCTAGAAGTTACAGGCAGAAGTGTACAAAAGAGTTTGTAGCTGCCTTTGTTTTTTTTTTAATTATAACTTTTTATTGACAGAACATAGGCATGGATAATTTTTTTTTACATTATTCCTTGCACTCACTTCTGTTTTGACTTTTCCCTTCCCTCCCTCTCTACACCCTCCCCTAGATAACAGGCAGTTTTATACATGTTAAATATGTTATAGTATATCCTAGATACAATATATGTGTGCAGAACTGAACAGTTCTCTTGTTGCACAGGAAGAATTGTAGTCAGAAGGTAAAAATAACCTGGGAAGAAAAACAAAAGTGCAAACAGTTTATACTCATTTCCCAGTGTTCCTTTTCTGGGTGTAGCTGATTCTGTTCATCATTGATCAATTGGAACTTAATTAGATCTTCTCTTTGTTGAAGATATCCACTTCCCTCAGAATACATCTTCATACAGTATTGTTGTTGAAGAAAATAATGATCTCCTGGTCCTACTCATTTCACTCCTCATCAGTTCCTGTAAGTCTCTCCAAGCCTCTCTGTATTCCTCCTGCTGGTCATTTCTTACAGAACAATAATATTCCATAACCTTCATATACCATAATTTACTCAACCATTCTCCAATTGATGGGCATGCATTCATTTTCCAGCTTCTAGCCACTACAAAAAGGGCTGAAAGGCTCTCAAATTGTGCATACTCTTTGATCCATCAGTGTCTCTACTGGGGCTATAATCCCGAGGAGATCATAAAAAAAGGAAAAAGGTCCCACGTGTGCAAAAATATTTGTAACACCCTTTTTGTGGATGGCAAGGAATTGGAAACTGAGTGGATGTCCATTAGTTGGGGAATGGCTGAATAAGTTATGGTCTATGAATGTTATAGAATATTATTGTTCTGTAAGAAATGATCAGCAAGATAACTTCAGAAAGGCCTGGAGGGATTTACATGAACTGATGCTGAGTGAAATGAGTAGAACCAAGAGAATGTTGCACACAGCAACAAGAAGAATATGTGATAGCAATTCTGAGGGATGTGACTTTTCTCTTTTCAAAAATGAGGTGATTCAGGCCAACTCCAATAAAGCTGTGATGAAGAGAGCTATCTGCATCCAGAAAGGGGAATATGGGAACTTAATGTGGATCACAATATATTATTTTCACCTTTTTTGTTGTTGTTTGCTTGCTTGCTTTTTGTTTTCTTTCTCATTTTTTTTCCTTTTCTTCTGATTTTTCTTGTATAGCATAATTGTGGAAGTATGCACAGAAAAATTGCACGTTTAACATATATTGGATCACTTGCTGTCTAGAAGTGGGGATAAGGGAAAGGGAGAGAGAAAAAATGGGAATACAAGGTTTTTCAAGGGTAAATGTTAAAAGCTATCTTTACATATATTTTGAAAATAAAAAAGCTATCATTTAAAAAAAGAATTGGAAACCAATAAATAAGTGATAAAGTGTTTAAGCCTTTCACTTCTTTTTCTTCATTCTTAGAAATTTTAGAAGGTGAAAACTATGGGAATATGAGTTTGTCATTAAAGGCACCTCTTTTGAGTAATAATACCACCTAATGGACTTTTCCATTCTGGGGAAAATCTTCCCATTATCTATTCCCATTTGGGCAATCTCATTATTTTCAATTTTGTAAAAACATTGTAATCACAAATCTGGGGCTGGAGTAGACCTTAGAGATGACCTGGATAAGCTTTACAGAGGGGAAAATTTATGTCTGTAGAGTTGAAATGATTTGGATAAAGTCACAAAGGTAGTAAATACAGAGTTAGGGTTTGAACACAGACAGGCAGCTAGACAAGGCAGGCAAGAAGAGAGGGAGGGAGAGAAGGAGGGAGGGAGAGAGAGAAGAAGAGAAGGAGGGAGGGAGGAAGGGAGAAAGGGAAGGAGGAAGGAAGAGAGGGAAGGAAGGAGGGAGGGAAGGGAGAAGGGAAGGAGGTAGGGAGGGAAGGAAGGAAGGAATAGATGGGGAAGAAAAGAAGGAACAAAGGGAGTATGGAGGGAGTGAAAAAGGAAAGAGGGAAGAAAGGAGAGATGGAAAGAATAAAAGAAATGAGGAAAGGAATGCAGGCAGGAAGAAAGAGGAAAAGAAGGGAGGAGAAAGAGAAGGAATAAAGAAGGAAAGAAAGAAGAGGGGGGAGAAAAAATGAAGGAGAAAAGGAGATAAGGATTAAAAAATTAACACTCCTCCCACCTCACCATGATACCCCATTCTTTGGTATTTCTGGAGATTATTACTGTTTTAAAATCATGTCACTTTCAGTTTGAATTTCCTTTATATAAGCTTGAATGGGTCCAGTTACTTTTTTGTTTTTTTACACTTTATTTTCTCCAATGCCATTTCCACTTCCTCATCAGGCACACAATGTGCCATATCATTAATGTCCAAAAGTCATGGTACTGCTGCCCCTGATGATGAAAATCCTTGGCCATATTAATGTCAACTTATTGATTTGGTTTCACATCTATTTGTTGTTCTTTCCGTTTTAACCAGAAATGCTCTTGGGATGATCTGGTTTGGTCTCATGCCAGGTTTCCAGCAAGCTCATTTTCCTCCTCACTGCTCTGGATTTTTTTTTTGTGAGGTAAGACTGCTTATAATCCTCTGTCACCAGCAGCCATGATGTTTTGTAAATAAGCAGAACAACTCAATGCATACAAGTAAAAGAGAAAAGTTGCCTTTTTGGCATTATTCCCCTATCTGTTATAGATAAAATACTTCAAGGACATGTAATTTTATCAGCATGAATGTTCTCTCCACAAGTGCTGATCATAACTATTCTCTACCTCAATAGCTGATGTTTAATTGTTGATATAAGCAGGCATTCCCTCCTCCCAATTCTTTGTACACCAGTGTTTATCATAATGCTTAGCACATAGTAGGAACTTAGTAAATACTGACTGACTGAAATAGTACATTTATCAGAGTGATGGGTGTCTCAAAACTTAGTTATGATGCTCTTCAGACAACAAAGTATGGACCATCAGGAGTGCCATGTTCAAGGCCTTTGCCATTTTAGAAGGCCCAATGGATTACATTCCATTGACCTAGCCTTATAAGGAATTACATAGGAATCAAAACATCATGAAGAAGCTCTGGAAAAAAAGAACATGATTGTAAATCTAGAGCTGTTAAGAGGCCTTAGAGGGAGGAAAGAATGAAGGAAAGAAGGAAGGAAGGCTGAGAAGAAGGAAAGAAAGGAGAAAGAGAGGAAGTGAAGAAAGGAGGTCTAGTTCATCCTTTTTACAGATGAGTAAACTGAGTTCCTGGAATATTGTATCTTGCCTGTTGTCATAAAATGGTAAGCACAAAAAGTAGAATTTAAACTCAAGACCTCTGACTCTAGAGCCAGGGTGATTTTCATTGCCTCAATTCAAAAGAGACCTAGAGAACTAGTCAGCAAAGAATACTCTATGAAAGGTACAGTATTTAGCAATTTCATTCATTGCATCCATGTTTACATTTGTATTCCCAAAGCTAATTGCTTAAGAAAATATTCTGCCTTTATCATAGCTCTTAGTAAATGAAACTGAATTTGCATTTTGCAAGTGTGTCTGGATTTTATATTTCTTACACTAGGGAACACCTTTCACATGTAAGTAACTAATGAAGTTGTTACCTAAAGAAATAAATAATTACCCTTGAAAATAAATGCATCAAATAAAGCATAATTTAAAGAAATAACGATTTACCTTCTAAAGGTGTGATTGACAGTGACCTCTTCCCCTAAATTAACCCTTTCAACACTTGAATTTGCTGATTTCCTATATTTGGCTCTGGTTGTATCTTCCTGGGCACTTCCCTTTCCTAGGCAGAAACCACTGGGAGATCAAAACTTTGCCCTCAGACACTTCTGTCTTCCAGGGCATCGGCATCATATTGATGCAAGGTGGGGGGGGGGGAAATTAATTCGCTTCCTTGAATCCCGGTTTACTCATTTGTAAAATGAGAGTTATTATACCTGCCCCAAGGGTTGTTAGGAGACTCAAATGATACAATGCATTTAAAATACATGGCAAAGTTAAAAACAGGTATGATTATCAATTATTATTATTACCTTATTAAGTTCAACTCATAATAAATTCAGTAGAATTTTTTATTCCAGTGCAACACAAGGAATTAATTGAGAAAAAGATTTTTTTTCATTACTTGTTTTAAAATGCCCTGAGCCAAGGAAGCAGTGTGAGGGGCAGGATACAGATATTATAATTCAGGGATAGGAAAATTTGGATTCAAATTGTTTATGATACATATGATTGTGTACATGACTCTCTGGATATCACCTTGTTTTTTAATGATTTGGGCAGCTTTCAAGAATCATAAATTGCAAAGAGGCTACAGATGTACATTTGTAGATTGGGTATTCTCACCATGAAACTCTTCACTTCAAATAAATAACAGTCTGGACAAACAACATCAACAAAAGTATCCCTGGCTTCTAATGTGCTACTTATTGTAGTAGCTGATGTCTAACTATTGTTCACTGAATTGAATTATGAAATGTTGCAACTTTTAGATTATCAGATAGCTAAGAAATGAATAGGAATATTAAGAATTCACATTGATTGAGGTTTTCAATGAACTTCACATATAATATTTCATTTTATCCTCAAAACAATCCAGTAAAGTTGATATTAATTATTAAATTATTTTTACATATGAAGAAACTGAGTCTGAAAGAATTTAAGTGGCAGTCAGAACAATAAGAGTCTGAGTTGGGATTTGAATTGAGGAATTCCTGACTCATTTGTCTCTCTACCATACCATCTCCCTCTTTATGGGAGTACACAATAAAATTATGTATAGCTTTTTCTTCTCCAAAGATGGTTCAACCAATTTTGAAAATACAACCTAGGACAAGGCAACAATGTTAGCATGATAGAAAGTCCTGGTTTTGCATCTGAAGTCTGTGACTATGCGCCTCAGTTTCATGATCAATAAAATTAGAGAGTTTGTTTGAATGATCATTATGGTCCCTTCTAGTCCTATGATTCTAAGATTTTTTAATTGCAGAAGAGAACTGTGATGTAAATGAAGAGCTGACCTGGCATTTCAGAGGAAATAGCCTTGGAAGGATCTGTGGAGATTACTTGATCCCTTCTTTCCTTTCACCAATTCTGGAATTGAAGTTTAGAAGGATTAAGTAATTTGCCCAAGCTAATAAAGAGAGCTGGGATTTGAACCTAGTTTCTTCAAATCTAGTGGTGTTCCAAATGCATCATCTTGGCTCTGTTCACTCCACTCTTTCTACTTGCCAGCTGACATTGTACAAGTCTAATCTCTCTATGTATTAGTTTCACTTTTGGAATTTGCTAAAAACAACTGTGACAACATTTATTATTCTAGTAAGGTCTTCTTCTTAGAGCCCTTCTGAAATAGAAAATGCTGTAAATTCTTGAAGGCTCTATCAACAGAGTGTAAAACCTGGAGGTCCTAGCAAAATGAAAAGATTTTAATGATAGATGAGGGAGATGACTCTTCTATCTTCACCATCTTGTGAAGTTCCCAGAGGTTCCTCAGCACATTAACTAAAGAGAAATGAATTTATTCAGTCATAGTGCCTCTGAAAGACCATGAACTATAGGAATTCCTTTTTATTTTCTTGTCTTGTTTTCTGTCTTTATCTTTGTCTTTCTGTCTGCTCCTCTCTCCCTCTCCCTCTCCCTCATCCTCCCTCCCTCCCTCCCCCCTCCCCCCCTCTCTCTCTCTTCCTTTCCTCACTATCCCATCTCTCTCCTCTTCTATTTTTCTCTTCCTCTTGTTCCTTTCCTCTTTCCCCCCCTCTGCTTTCTCTCTCTTTTTCATTCTTTCCCCTCTCATCTTTTTGTTGCTTCTCTGGATTTTAAGTCTATTTTAAAATAATCTCTTTGAATAACAGCATTTACCAAGCTAATTAAGTGTTAATTCATGACTAAAACAAAACCACTGTCTTCCTCATGTTTTTAAAGGGACTAATTCACAGAAATCAGGCCTTGGAAAATGAATGGACTAGTGAAAGCTATTTTCAAAGTAGCCAATTGACTAATTCCAGCTGCTCTTTTCTTGGTGTTGCTGAATGTGCCTAGAACTTCTTCTACCCTGATTTTTGGTCTTTTACAATATCTATCTCTTTTTCCCTTCATGAATGATTCTCTAGAGCATATTCTAGATGCAAGAGGATAAACTAAAAAAAAAATTAAAATAGGAATAACGTTTCTTTGCCACTTAAAAATTAACTATTAAAATGGATCTGTGTTCATTATGAAGTATTCTCATTGGTATCAACCAGAAGGTTAAAATGATTGGGTGAATTTATTTTCACATATCATAAAACATAGTTTTAAAAATAGATTTGTGATTTTTTAAACATTAAAAATATATTCTAAAATGTTATGCTAAAAATGTCCAGGTAACATATACAGCTACCTGACTATGTGTTGAATTTTTCCTGTTCCCGAATTGAAAATTTTTCTCTCTATAAGTTCTAATCAAAATGAAAAGGGAATTTTTTTAGACCAGTGACTTGATTTATTCTCTTCTCTTCCTTCTTTTTAGGATAACCAGATCATTTCAAGTGGGAACTACATTCAGAATCTAAAAAATGAGATGATGGAGCTAAGTTCTAGACAAGTTCTGTCTTGGAATCTCAATTTTCTCATCTGTAAAATGGGGATATTCAATGGATAGTTTTGAGGATCACAAGAGACAATTTACAAAAATAACTTTACAAATCCTTAATTATTTAAATAGATCTACTACTGTGACTACCTTTCCAAGAAAGAACTAGGAAAGCAGAAAAGAAGGAAATAAAGTCTAAGAGAAGGGCTCAAAGCTAGCTAAGAAGAAATTGTTCTTTTCTCTAAATGGAGTGTGCCATCTGAGACTAAATTTCACCTACTGTAGAGATAATAGATGTATGAGCCAAGAAACTGAAGGAAAGAGATGGGAAAAGTCAAAGGGAGGTTTTTTGGTAGTCCCTGAGCAAAAGTTTCTTTCTTTTCTAACATAACTGGAAAAAAAAAGTTTTTGGGGACTTAAGCTAAGATACAATTTTTTTTTAAATTCCAGATCCTTCTTAAAGAGGAGATAGCCAAAGATTTCAGCTAAGCCAGAAATTGGAAGTAGAAATTTAAACTAAGTCACATCCAATGAAGATTATGGAGGAGTATGTCTAGCAGAGCAGAAACTCTGGAGCATCTCTGCTGGAGATTAGAGTAGAGCAGTGTCCAATGGAGACTATATGTCGTTCTGAGCATCATCTAGAGGAAATGATGACACCGTGGGGAACAGACCTTATAAGAACAGTATAATGGAATCAGTAGAAAACGCCAGCAGCTTTCAGCACTGGAATCATGAATTTCCCCTCCATGTGAATGCTCTGCTTTGTGATCCTCTATTTGTGCATCCTGGTCACACATTTCTTACATGTACCTCTCAACATGTGTTTTTTACACATGTCTATCCTTCCACTAATGCTATTTGAATTGTGAATGAACTCCAGGATTGTGGGTGAAATGTTATGTTGCTACTTTTCTAGTTAGGATATTTCATTGAAATTTTTGCATTGAATTAAACATGACTTTTAGGCAATTCAAGGTAAACCAATCAATGGGACTTGTGAATTATATTTTATGGATCCAGAATCACATAGTACTTTGAACCTGCATAACTGTTCCCTAATAATCCATCTTGAGGAGTATCCCAAATACTAGAGATGAAAGAAAAGAAAAAATTCAGAAAGAAAGGATGGAAGGAAAGAAGGAAGGGTGAACTTCTTACTCACAATAAGAAGATTTAGATCATAAATTTTCATGAGAAATGTTATAATATTAGATCTACATACATCTACCACACAGTGGCTAAAAACTCCCAATAGTTTATATCATTTCCTTCCTTCTTTTCTTCCTTTCTTCCTTCCTTTCTTTTTGCTGAGCCAATTAGGATTAAGTGACTTGCCCAGGGTCACACAGCTAGGAAGTGTTCAGTGTCTGAGGTCACATTTGAACTCAGGTCCTCCTGACTTCAGGGCTGGTGCTCTATCCACTGTGCCACCTATCTACCTCCCCAGTGGTTTGTATTATTAAGGTCTCCTGTAATTTTGCCAGAAATTGGGCCTCTTGAAGAAGTCCATCTTACAATTTTGGAGGATGTTCTACCCTCCTCTAAACAAACAAACAAACAAAAACAATTCTTCAATCACATCTTAAAAGGGACTTGTAACAGGAAGGAATAGCAAAATGTTCACAATTTTCAAAACTATAGGATTCTGAGTAAAAATAACTTAAAAACTCTTCCTGGAAGGTTTCTTATAAACCTGCTAAGAATTCACTTAGCCCAAGCAATCCCTGCAGATGTGTGAATTACTTGGTGGCCCCTAATGTAATCGCTTTGAACATATTCTTAAGATCCTTCAGTTTCCATCTGCAGTTATCGAATATATTTAAATATTTGGCAATAAAATTAAAATATGAAAACCAATATAGCAATTGCCCCCAAACACATAGTTTTCCAAGGAGATTTCTGAGATTCAGAGGGAAATCTGTAGAGACTTTTTTTTTTGTTATTTAAATAAATAGGCTGAAATTCTGACTTTTTTTTAATCAAACTGAACCAAGGGTAAAATAAAATAAAGTAAAATAAACAATTCAAAGTATTTTTTTTTCTAGAAAGAAAGGAGGAGAGGAAAGCAGAGTTGGACTGCAGGTCAAACCTGGTTTTAAACAACTCCAATGTATGGAATAGATAAAATGGATATTCCTAAATCCACCCTATTAGACTGCGATTACTCTTATTATAAAACCATATGCCTGAGGATTTATTTATTGAATAGAGGTATTTAAAATATTCCTCGCTGTTCCAGAATTTGATTTTAGCTTTTCAAGATCCTACTACAAGATACTACATGAAACAAAATCCTTCATTTTAAAAACAAAGATTCTTTGCCAGATTATTCATGTTTATTTGGGGTCAATTTTATTATCTCAGGTGAAGAAATGACAATGATTATGTTTTATTTCTTCTTAGACCAAAAGCGTAAGTTTCCTTGCATGAATTTAGTGAATAGAAAATATATAATATGCTACAGTAGCATGTCAGATAGCCAATAAGCATTTATGTGGAGGCTCTGTGCTAAGTGCTGAATATTGAATAGGAGTGATGGGGATATGGATTTGATATGGTCAGATTTGTGCTTTAAGATGATCAAATTAGAAGGTGAGTAGAAGATAGATTGAAATGAGGAGAAACTTGAAGCAGGAATACCACCCAGCAGGTTATTGCAGTAGTCAAAATATCAAATGTTAAACTCTTACTCCTGAGTAGTTCTCTCAGAGAAGAAAAGAGGGATACATAGAAGAGATGTTATGAACATAAAATTGACAGAACCTGGAAACAGATTGGATCACACACTTCCATTTATGACCTTTAGAAAATCATTTAATTTCTGCATCTTAATTTACCCAATTTACTCAATTTACGTGTTATTAACACTTCTGGGAAGAACTATAACATCTCTGATAATTTCTGGAATCATTTTCTGCTTTTAATCCTATGATAAGAGCCTTTAAAGTTACTCTTCCTTCTTCCTTGAACCTAATGTCTGGCCTGAATTTTGATGGTGGGGTGCTGGATTTGAAAGCATCAGACTAGGGTTTGAATCCAAGTTCTGCTATTTACTACCTGTATGAGATTGGGAATTCCTTTCACTTATCTAGATAACAATTGGTCTTTAAAGTAAAAGAGTTGATAGATCTGTATCCCCAAAAGATGATAAAAGAAAATAAAGGACCTACATGTACAAAAATGTTTGTAGAAACTTGTTTTGTAGTGTCAAGGAACTGGAAATTGAGTGAGTGCCCATCAGTTGGGGAATGGCTGAAAAAATTATGGTATATGAATGTAATTAATTATTATTGTTCTATAATAAATGATGATCAAGCTGATCTCAGAAAAGGCTGGAAAGATTTACATGAAGACTGTACTTAGAAAGGGCAAGATCATATAACGATCAACTGTTATGGACTTGGATCGTCTCAACAATGAAGAATTTCCAAAAGACTTTGGTTGGAAAATGCTATCCACATCCAGAGAGAGAACTATGGAGACTGTGGATCAAGGCATAGTATTTTCACCTCTTTCTTATGTGTTTTTTTTTTCCTTTCTCGTGATTTTTTTTCCTTTTGGTTTGATTTTTCTTGTACACATGACAAATATGAAAATATATTCAAGTTTATTGCACATAATTAACATATCAGATTGCTTACTCTCTTGGGTAGAAGATGGTAAGAGAGAGAGGGAGAAAAGTCTGGAGCAAAAAGTCTTAGAAAAAACAAAAGTTGAAGACTATTTTTGCATTTATTTGGAAAATAGAATACTATTGAAAAATTTAAAAAAGAGGAAAAAGTAAAGGCATTGAACCCCTGACAACTCTAGTTTTTGATGCTATAATTTTTCTTCTTAGTTTCTGGCAAAGAAATGTTTATTAATTAATATATAATGCATGATAAAAACCCTTTGCTAACTCTAAAGTGCTATATAAATATTAACCATTATTAAAATCTTAATGTCCTTGAGAGAGCACTGGCTCTGAGATCAGAGGATCAGTATTCTAATTTCTCTGTTGATATGCCTTAAGTTGTTTGGTTGATTGCTGTCCTTCATTCTCAAAGAGGACCAAAATGACATCACTATGTTAGCATCATATTATAGTATGCCCATCTCTGGCTGATCAGACCAAGATGAGCTCTGAATGCTCTGCCCCAAGTAGGACACAAATAGTCTGCATGAACATTTGGGGCAGCTTCTCTAATTTTGTGTATCTTACTTTTCTTTTGGGCTAATTAAATTCTGCTTTGCACATAGAGCACAGCACCTTCTCTAATGAGGGTATGTTATGCTGGGTGGTTTTATACCAGTGTCTCCCATGTCATACAATCTATTCTAAAGTTCCTAAAAGTTACCTTGAAAGTGACTTTATATAGCTTTTTCTGACCACCTTGTGAATGTTTACCCTGTGTGAGTTTTCCATAAAACTAATTTTTGAGGACATGTGCATTTGGCGTTTGAACAATGTGGCCAGCACAATAGAGTTGTGTTCTCTGCAACGGAGCTGAAATGCTTCACAGTTTGGCTTCAGAAAGGAACTCAAGATCTTATCCTGCCAGGTGATCTTCAGAGTCTTCTTAGGACAATTCAAATGGAAGCATCCTGGTCTGGTGCTGGTATACCATCCAGGTTTCCCAGGCATGCAGCAATGAGGTCAGCACAATGGCTCTGTAGATCTTCAGTTTGGCATTCAGTCTAATATCTTTCCTCTCCCATATTTTCCTTCAGAGTCTCCCAAACACTGAGCTAATTCTTGCAATGTATGTGTCAATCTTATCAAAGTTCTGAAATGTACACTATGACAAGTGATATTGAGCAAATCACAACATTCCTAGGGAATCTGTGAAATGGGACAAATATTTATAGTCCCTTCCAGTTTCAGAGCTATCTTTTTAGAATTCCTTCTTCAACTTCTTGAATGGAAGTGTCTTATTGTAAAGACATTGTAAAGTCATCTACTTAGAAAGCATAATGCACAGTTGAAGCCCTATGGCGTTGACCAATGGGCAAGGAATATTAACTAACTATCATGGCTTCTGAACTGTCCTAGGTGCTGAAGTACAAAAGTGACAGAATCACTATCTCTGTCTCAGTAAAATTACATTCAAGTGGGGAGAGATTAATTACATTGTGAGGAAATGCAAATAAATCAAATCCTTTCCTTATGAGATATTTAAAAGAGTTTTTTTTTTTTTATCCAAGGAAAATAAAATAGAAAAAATTATAACAATAAAAAAGTTCATCTCCTTCTATGTCTGAAAACAGGATGGCAACAGTTCAAATTGGCCATTTTAATTGAAGTTGTAAGCACCCACTCACTCCTGGTTCCTGGGAGAGGACAACATTTTCTCTGTATTCTGATTTCCTCCTATGATGCTTATTTTCATTAACACACACACACACACACACACACACACACACACACACACACACACACACACACACACACACACACCCCAGCAGAAAGGGAGGGGGAAGAGCCCTTATCTTCCCAGTAATGATGAATAGAGTTGATTGGGCTCTCACACAGAGGCAGGTGATGGCTGCTCTGTCTATTTCAGGGCTAAACTTTAGGCTGGCCACAGGTGTTTTTCCTTTTTAGACTCAGTCACCCTACAGTCATTAAGTTTGCCTGAGACAGCAGACTGTTTCAGTGACACCCTAAGTGGAGGGGAGGGGGAGGTGGGGATACACAATCCAGCTGAAGTTTTAAGAAGGAAATGCAATCATCTGAATGTCAAAAGAATGCAACTTGCTTTCCTCTAGACAGATTGTTCCCATGGGTGAGCTCTTGAAGTTAAATCAAAAGTATTTATCATTTAGAGATAATTTAATCCAACCCTTCCCCAGCTACCTCCATTTTTCAGATGGGGAAACTGAGGCCAGAGGAATGAAATGACTTACACACGTCATTATTGGCAAAGTTGTGATTCAAATTCTAGCCTTTGAACTGAATTCAGTGGTCTTTAGATATTATGTGCTATTATTAGATTTTTATTATTCCTTTGGAGCACCTTGGCTTTCTTCTTAATATTAAGGCTTACTTTACAAGCAAGGAGCATGAAATCAAATTACAAGACTGATGTTGATTATATTTGTGATGCTGTACAATTCACTTCATCCCCCTGAACCTCAGTTTCCTTTTTATAAAATAAGAGATAGGGAAATGGTTAATCCCTGAGATTTCTTTCAAGCCTAGATCTATGACTATCTATGACTATGATTCACTCAAATTTCTGATTGAGTGGGGTAAGATTATTTTGTTGTTGTTATTCAAATTGATCTTTGAGAGAACAATAGAAAGAATTCTGCTTCTGGGATTTGCCTCTGATATTTACTATCTAAATGACCTTGAGCAAGTAAATCACTTAATTTCCCTGGAGTCTCAGTTTCCTCATCTGTAAAATGAATGCTGGACTACAAAGGTGTCTTCAGTCCCTTCCAACTCTAAATCTGTGATCCTTTACTTCCCCAAAATTACAGTTTTTCAGGAAGATGTTTTAAGTATTTTCAAGGTCACATGAATTCCTTCTGGGACAGATTTCCGGAAAGGAGAAGGTGATTGTTATGGTTTAAGGTCTAATTATCAAACACTGAGATAGATTTCTTATCAACCTACAAACTCTCCCTGGCAAATACCATTAAAGAAAAAAAAAGTCTTTAATTTCCTAAGGAGAGCTCAGACTTGAAATGCAAACACTTCTTGGAGTATGACTACCTTGGCTAAAAGCATATTATTGTGCGAATGCTTGATATGAGAGCCAAGTCCCTAGAATCTGTTTAGAGAAGAGAATTTTGGACTATTATTGGATCAGGGAGATGTGCCCTGGATATGAAAAAAGTGTAAAGAAAGAGGTGACTTTTAGTACAAAGATCATTATTTCCTACTGCTTAAGCAGATGTTCGAGCTCAAGACAACAGGAATTCTCCTAACCATTGTCTGATACAAATATTACACAAATTAACAACAAGGGACTCCTGGTCATACATGGTCATACATGGTTTCTCTTATATTCATTTGCCCTTGCAGGTAGACCTGAAAACATACACACACATGCATAAGTATAGACACACCTTCACACAGGATCCATCATTTTTCTGATGGACAAACATTGAGTTTCATGTTGTCTCTAACAATCACCTTCAATGTGACTGCTACAATCTCTGGCAATAATTCTCCTGGGAAGTTGTCTGTCTTTTTCTTGTAGCATTTGGAGACTTATCTTCTGTTCTCTGAATACAGGAGTTTTCTATGCTCTCCACAGTTTACAGTTTGCTTTTTTCGAAGGGATTTGTTGTCTTATGCAAAGAGGAATATGATTCCTTGTTCTAACTCCATCTGACCACTATTTGGTAGCATTTTAGTAGTATAAGAGCACACAAAGACCAGGTAGAACAACCAATGTTATTATCTCATCTTGATGATGATGACACTTTACCTGTTATCATTATCAATATCATATTATCATATCACTTTTACATGTTATCATTGTCTTTGATGTTATTGTTTTTTCTTTCTTACTTTCTCTTCTTCTTTCTTAGTCTTTTTTCTCTTCTCCTTTCTTCTCCATTCCCCCATTTTCCCTCTTTTATCCCTCCTCATTTTTCATTCTTCTTTTCTTTCTTTTTTCTTTTTTTGCTGAGGCAATTGGGGTTAAGTGATTTGCCCAGGAAATTGCTGGGAAGTGTTAAGTATCTGAGGCCATATTTGAACTCAGGTCCTCCTGACTTCAGGGCTTCATCCATTACACCAACTAGCTGCCCCTTCACTTTCCTTTTCATAATTGCTGAGGGTGGTTTTCAGACTTTGATAATTCTTTTAAAGCAATATCCCAAAAATTTTAGACGTGATATATGTAGAGCAAATATATTTTATTTAATTTCTACTTTAAAAGATTTTAAAGCAAAATGTCAGAAAAATACAAAATTAAATTGTCTTTATTGAGCACAAAGCCTCAAAGACATAAAAGACAGGAAGTCACTGAGACTCCAAAATAAAAACACAAACAAAAATCCAACAACCGATTTAGAAGTCTCTTTGTATAGGTGGTCCATTACTCATTGTACTGATATAAATAAAAGGGAGGATTATCAGAGTTTATGAAGGTTTTCATTCAGTCTCCTACAAAATGATTGTGGAAGTACTCTAGTAGTTCTAACTGAACGTAGGCTTAAGTTAGGAGACACTACTTTCAGATTTCCAATCAAAAAAAAAAAAAAAAAAGTAAATAAGTGGCAAAAGATGATATCACTTTATAAGACCACAATCACCAAAGTGGTCTTCAGGTGGAGCATGCATAGCCATTTGTTAGATGAGCTATTAGTGAGAATTTAGGTTCAGGTAGAGTTAGATTAAATGCTTTGTAAGATCCCTTTCAACTCTGATTCTATAACTAAAGTAAGCTGGAGAAATTCTGACTTATTTTCTACGAACATGAATAATGTGCATTTTATTGCCAGGTTATCTTTGTATTCATTGGTGAATGTATTCCAAATCACTCATTTATTCTTCTTCTAAAAGGATAATTCTGATCATATGTTTTTTCATATATTTATGCAGGCTAGTTGCTTTGAGAAGGAAGCAGTCCTGGGGAATGCATCTGGATGCTGAATGTCTAACATATTTTCATCCATGAGTATTTTTTTTTCTTGGAAGCCTAAGTGAGTCTTCTTAATCTGAAAATTTTCATAGGAGATATGGGAGGAACCAAAGATTATAGGTTGGAAAAAAAGGGGTTGGTAGTAGCAGGTCTTGGGTCGGGAAGGCACGAGGAGGGGAATCACTTCTTGGAGAAGCTGTAAGGAAACTAATGATGATTAACAATCATTGGCTTTGAGTTTTCTCCAAGAACATGAATGCTGGACTAATAGAACAGAGAGATAGCTTATATGGGCCAAGTATACATTCCAATGGGCACATACACTCATTACTTTGTAGAACAATCTGTTGAAACTGGCTCCTCATCATTCTAGAATCTAAAAAGATTTGAATAGATGAAAGAAAAGAAAAAAAAAAAAAAACTTTCCAAGGTAGGCCATGGCAAAGGCAAAATATAGTACATTGTTTTTAAGAAGTTATATATGATAATTAGGGACAGTCATACCTTCAGGTTACCCATAGAAATCTATGTCCTTTCAGCATAAATTTGTATTTATGCCTAAACTAAAATAAATGACTGAATACATTGTAAATGGAAATGCAGATGAAAGGAGTATAAATGTAAAGATCAGGCGAATTTAATATATTTTAAAAGAAATTCAGATAAAAAGTCAACATTCTCAACCCTCAGGTTATAATTGTTGGAAAGAAAACATGATCTTTGGGAATAAGAAATTCTGCGGTCCTAACAAAAGGAAGAAAACCTCATCACCCCAAATGGATTAAGTTGAAATTATCCATTTTAAGCAACAAAACTTTAAACAGGATAAATTTTGGGAATCCTGGTGGAATGGTTTACGCTCTAAGGCATTTTTAAACCTACTCCACAGATAAGATTAATCAGATCTATGGTAATAGAGTATGTGTAGGAGTGGAGAAAACCATATTTGTTGGCTGAACTCCATTCAACTCCAGTGACCCATTCTGCAACAGAGCAAGTTACCTTAAGTGGATGGTGCTGCAGGGGATGGAGAAACAGGGGTGGTTCATGCCTCTTACAAGACACTTTAATAAAAAATGAATGAGAAAAAAATGAATGGTGCTTTATCCAAGTTCAAGTATTGGGTGATTAAAGGTCTTGTGGGCAAAGACAAGGATATTATTAACTTTAATGGTAAATTTTTACCAAAATAGTCCCAGGAGAGATGCTTTTATTTGTCTTTGCTTTTCACAATGTCTTTGGTGATCTTATGTTATTTAAAAGTATATAACCTTGGCTAACACATTTCTTATGTGTCTTATTATGGCATGGAGGAGACTTTAATTATTTAAAGGATACACCAGTTGGAAGTGCAGGATCTTGCTGAGTCTACCAAGATGTATAGCAGTGGAATAGAATAGAAAATATATCAGTTGTCTAAAAACCAGCCTAACCCAATTTGAGTTTTAGCACCATTTTGGCTACAAAGGGCTAGATTTTTCCTCAGCAACATTTAATGATCATCTTCTAAAACAAAAAGAAATGGTAATATATGTTAGTGGAGTAAATACTGACACCAAAAAATATCACTGACCTTGGAAGTTTAAAACAAAAATATAAAATATCTTTAATATTTGTCAGATCAGTGAAGGAACTCTGACTTTCTCTGTGGATTATGTGGATATTCTTCCCATATTATTTCCTGAATAAATATCTAATTTGAGTGAGTGCTTTGCTCAAGTTTAAGTTTGATCAAATATCTATCTCTCTGGACCTCAATTTCTTCATTTGTAAAATGAGTGGAGGGACAGATTAGGTAATATCTAAGGTTTCTTCTAGCTCTAAAACCTTCGATCTGTTAATCGCGTTAATTTATCATCCAAACCTTGTTATTGTAGCAAAACCACCACTAGGGTCTTTCAGAAGTCAGATCTTTCATAAAACAACTTGGAATAACCCTTGCATTTATCAGTGTTCAAGCCCTTGTTTTTTGATAGACAATGGTCATATCAGCACATTTCTACTGTATAAACTATGGACTTTGAGTACAGCCATTTACAAATGCAAACAATAGTTGGTCTTTGCTCTCACATGGCACAAACTCCTTCAACTGAATGTCTTTCTGGGATAGCCAAGAGCAGCGTGACCCATTGGCTATAACTTTTGCCCTTTCCCTTGCCTTTATTGTAGTGCATGACCACTTAGTTGCTTTCCCTCATCTTAGTCTTTGTAATAGTGCTGACAATTCACATTTTCCTCTTCTACTTTTTGAGTATCAAGTTTTTTTTTTTACAGTAGCCTATAAACCACCTCATTAATCAGATAGTGTAAAATCCAATTAGAGACATTAGAATCCAGAAATACAAGTGTTAAGGAATGTATTTCTTGATTGACAAGAAAGCCAAATAGACTCATCTATTTAAAATCTTAGCAACAATTAGCTGCCTTAGTTTCATTTATTGTGACATAAAAAATCTGGTTTATTGAGAGTGCTATTGAAGAAGATTTCTATGATATGCACCAGGAGAAAAGATCTTCAAACTAAAATGATTGTTTTGCTGTAATAAATTGAACCATATGTACACTATGTTATTCAATCTTTTTTTCTTCAAGGCATAAATTGATATTAAAGAACATTTAAGTCATAACACATGGTTATCCAGGCATGAACGAGGCAATAACCCATATAAGTTGTCAAGGTGAAGCCAAAGCATTTATTAGAGGTTTGTGTTGTTTTTGAAAAGTGCACGGTTGGATAAACATGGATTAGCGCTATTATGCCGCCACGATGACTCAAGTGTGTTTTTACGGTGTCAGTAATTTTTATGTTTAAAAATCACTGGTGCAGTATATTAGCTATAATTTATGTTTATCATCTTGTGTACTCTAATAGGTTTCAACAAACCATTTAACACTTCAGCTTGTGCATATACATTACTTAATAGGTATTTATCTTAAAAAAGAGATACTTAACGGGACTTTCCAAGCTTGCAACTGCATGCTAAGAGAAAATGCTGCAGTGGGTCACATTAACTTTTTTTTTTTCACTGCCCCCTCCACCCCCCCTCTATGGTTGGTTGTTAACTTTGAACATCCTGACCACTCCAATTTGTTGTGCCATTGGTCCCTCGGTGGTGCAAGAAGAGACTCGGCCCATCAGAATCCTCATCCAGCTAAAAGGACAGAGACATCTCCTAAGCAGGCTGAGAGTGTCCGTCACACTGACTAAGTAGTATGGCCTCCCGATAAAGCCAACACAGCTGAAACTGCCGATAGAAATTGTTATGAACAGTAGATGTATTGGGGGTGCCCTTTCTGGAGAGCAAAGGACTGATTATTCCTTAATAAGTCCTAGTCTGTGTCTATATATTTTATTCCTGGGCTTTCTCGTTGCTCCAGTGAGTAAGCATATTCTTTTTTCATGGAATGGCTGAAAATACTCTCAGGTGGGTGGGGGTCTTGGAGAGAACTGTAGATTGAGAGGGGATAAAAGGGGTCAAATGCGACACCCTCATCATTTTAGGCTTTCTGCAGCAATTCTTGAGCAGGACTTCATTTATCAAGACACTATCGATTCTCCGAAACGGTGCTTTGCTTATTGTTTTTGCGGCATTGATGACCTATTTCTCTTTTCGATAGGCTTGGTAGATGAATTACCAGTGTTTAGTACTTTCATAAAGGAGATTGATGCTCATTTAGAATTCTCTGTGTTGGTCTTGCACTGGGGCTTTCTTTGATTTTTTTTTTTTTTTTTTTTAAAGTTTACATCTCTGAGTTGCTGGAAGGTCTAGAAGAACTGTGGAGATAAATGTTCACATAACACTAGTTAGTAATCAAATAAGATATAGTACGCATTTCTCTGGGAAGTCAGTTCAGTAAGGGGACGGATATTTTCTTTGGAATCTTGAAATTATGGACATACTGATCCACTGGGTAATAGATTTTTAGAAAGAGACTATAAATTCTCTTGACTCGATCAAGCATATCAGTTGGCTGAGTTAGCAAATAGGCAGGATTTATTACTCACTGGAGACAAATCGACCAAGATGGACTGTTTAGTATTGCAAACTACTGGGTATTTTTTCCCTTGTAAAACCAATTTATAAGTGTTATTAGAAACCGCCACCTATGGAGATGATTATTTCTTTGTCCAGTGACTAGTCTCAAACTGCCCTCTAGGTTTTTCACAAAGTTTACTGTTTATACAAAATGGCTGAAATTAGAACAAAAACATCAACATTTTATATAGGCAATATACTTCCTTTTTGGTGGCTGAGTGGGGATATCTAATCTTTTCTAATAAGGAAAATTAAATAATAAACATTCATTAAAATGCTGAATAAAATAAATCTTTTTTCTTTTTCTCACCGGTAAGATTTCTCATGATTCTATGCTTGATCCTTCTTTTGCACTTAGAATCACTGTCAGAGATCATGGAAACCATATATCTAGTCTATCCCTCTTATTTTCAGATGAGGAAACTGAGGCATAGAGCGGTTATGGGACATTTTCAATGAGAAGTAGCTAGTTAAAATCAGAGGGAAGCCTTATTTCACTGTCCCTTTTGTCATTTATTTGTGTATTTTTCCTTCCATCTCTATGATTTAATATAAGCACCTTAAGAGTTTCACAACTGTTATCTTTTATCTTTTTATCCCTTAACCCAATCAAAAAATTCATTGAGTTGAATTGTAAGTTCATTTAAAGCAGTATCTATAGGTTGTCTGTCTTTGAGCCAGTGCCAGGGATGATACTTTGAATTTAATAAATATTTTTGAAATGAATGCTTGGCGCCCCAGTAGAAATCTTAGCATCATTATCATTCCACTCTCCTTGAGTTTTTTAGGAAATCCACAAGACATCATTAACATTTAAGATTTAGGGCTAGTATCCATTCCCAGAGAAACAACTGATTGTGTCTGAATGCAGATTGAGGCATACTTTAAAAAAAAAAAAACAAAAAAAAAAAACACAAAAACCCACAAAAAACCCACTTTATTTTTCTTGATTTTCTTTTTTGGAGGGGAGTGATCTATGTCTTCTTTCACAACATGACTTTTATGGAAATGTCTTGCATAACTTCACATGCGCCTCCTTAATGGGGGTGGAGGGTGGGGAGGAAGGAGAGAATGTGGAACTAAAGTTTTTAAAATGTGTAAAAATAGTTGTTTGACATGCTACTAGAGAAAATTAAAATATGAAAATACTAAAAGAAAAAAAAAAAAAGAAAGCCACATTCAGAACTCAAAAATAAAAAGATAAATAAGACTTAGAACTAGAAGAGACATTAGAAATTATATAGATGATACCCCTCTCCCTGCCACATTCATTTTATACATTTAAAAAAATGGAGTTTTCAAGAGGAAATTGATTTAGTCAATGTCATATGTAACTAAGTGGCAGAAAAAGGGATTTAGGTATTTTGTGTTTTCTAGCTTTAAACCTATTACCCTTTTCTACCCATCTAAGCTACCTTTCTTCACCCCCAAATTTCAGAGAGTTTCCAGCAGAATAAGGGAGAAAAGGCACATGGGGTCAGACAAATGCTGCTCTTTTGATATGTTAACTTGATGTCTTCTCCAGGCTATATATTGATTTTTTTTTCAGTAATTGCCTAAGGGTTAGTATCTAGAGATCAATCATTAATTGGATTCATTGATTATGGAGCTTGTTCAGACTTTTCACTTCACATGTGAGGAATCTCAGGTTTAGAACACTTAAATCATTTACCCAAGATTACTCTGGGGAAAATAAGCATGAGAGATAAGATTTGAACCCAGATTCTTTGTTTCCAAAGTCAGTGTTTTTCCCATGAGTTACACTGACTTGTGTTACCAACCAATCGAACCCTATGAGTAAGATATTTAGCTTGACCTGGACTGAGGCTAAAAACTACAGGCCCATCTCAAAGTCTATGGGAAAGATGTCAGTTCAAATTCAGCTTCTGACCTTAAGTGACTATGGGCAAGATGCTTGACTTTTTTGAATTATAGTTCACTGGAAGGGATACTGACTCAAGCAAGGCCATTTTCTAGTGAGATCTTTAAAGTACTCTTGTGAATGAAAAGAACAGTGTAAATATTGATTTGGTTTGGATGGAGTGCCTTAATGGTAACTAATTGCCTTAAAAGAAAAACTTGAACTTTTTGGTAGAGATTCATAATCCCAAACACACTGTATTTAAGAAAATGTACAATGCTGTAGAATCACCTGGTATGATCCTATTTTCTGAGAAATTATATTTATATTAAATTTTTTCAATCATAGTATGTGAAGGGTTCTTTTTGGTTCTTTAAACCACATTTACACAGTGATTTGCCATTTTTTGCATTAAAAAAAAAAAAAAAAAAAAAAAAAAAAAAACAGTTCTATTTCCTGAGATGAATAAAAACAGAAAAGAAAAAAAAAAAAAGAGAGAGAGAGAGATTTTAAACGCAAGAGTAGAATGAAGTTCATATGTTCTAAAAGGGTAAGGCAGACTGACTTGGCCAAGCAACCTTTAAGTAAACAGGACCATGCTAATCTTCCTTCACATATCCCTTCAACTCTGCTCTCCCATGATTCCTTAAACCTAGTCAGTGAAAATTTTGGATCTGATTTATCTCTCTCTCCCTCCCTCCCTTCCTCCTTTTCCCTCCCTCCCTCTTTCTCTCTCTTTTCCTCTCTCTCTCTCTCTCTCTCTCTCTCTCTCTCTCTCTCTCTCTGTCTTTCTCTCTTTCACTGTCTCTGCCTGTATGTCTCTATGTCTCTCTCTCTGTCAGTATTCTCATTGCTATACTATTGTATGAAACCTGTTAAAATATCTTAGTGTATACTTGTTCATACTTTTGCTCTATCTACTTTCATCTAAGCATTTCTCATCATTTAAAATATTTTCTCCACATTTCTTTCCCCTTATTCATAGATCAATTCTTGGAATTGATAACTATTCCTTAGTTTAGAAAAAATAGCTAGCCTGTGCTTAAAGCTCTACAAAAATAAGTAGGAGAGCTTAATTTGGAAGAAAATGAGTTTCAGATAAACACCTGGTACAAGTAGAAGAGTTATATTCAAAAAAGGGAATTAACACATATTCTTCTCCCAATTCTCCCTGGTTTTTATAATACCCCATAAACTCCCTCACCTTGGAAACACATTGTACCTTTGCACTTGATATACCCTATGCCCTTACATCCTTACCTGTTGGTTCTTTCCCAGAACCACATTTTTAAAGAAAGAGATTCATCAATCACATAATCATGTCTTATTTTCAAACTTTTCACTTTGCATGTGAGGAATCTCAGGTTTAGAACACTTAAATCATATACCCAAGATTACTTTGGGGAAAATAGGGGTGATAGATAAGATTTAAACCCAGATCCTTTGATTACTAGTATATAGATCCTTGAGGGAGGGAACTTTCTGCTTGTATTTGTATACCTATAGCTTAATCCAGTGCCTGGTACATAGTAAGAGTTTAATAAATGATTGTTATTTCTAGGAGGAAAGGAAAGAGGAAAAAAAGAGGAAAGGTGAAATGATAACTTAAGTGTATGTTTAAATATTAAGTTGTACAAAATAAATTTGGTTGCCAGTTTAATCATTTTTCTCTATTCTATTGTGTTATGGTTCTCTAGGTTTTATTTCTTGAGTTCAGAATACAATAAATGCAATTTTAAAAAATATATATGTTTTTTGATTTAATTTGACTTGAAATATCAGCTGAGATAGGGGCAGAAATTGTGATTACGAAGTATAGTCACCATGTAGAAGAATTATAAGCCAATATTTAGAGAATAGAATATAAACAGCTGTTAGTGACAAAATGTTTAATTGCACTTGGAAAAAATTTTCCCCTTTAAAACCTGTCCACATGTCCTCATGTGGTTTAAAAATGGTCTAAATTAGCTACAATGATTTATGTAATATTGCCAAGATATGAACTTTTTAAAAGCACTGGTGAGAATATTGAGTGGCAAAATGCTGCTTCACAGTTATTTCTACTAAGAGTATAATCAACTGTTGTAGCAGGACCTATTCAGGTACTACTTATGAACTTAGAGGAGCTAGCTGATCTGATGAGCTTATAAGAACTGAAGTGCATTGAGACCTTCCCCAATATTCTCAAACATTATATTAAATAAAAATTCATACAGATGGAAATAAAGAAAGAAGAAGAAAGATAAAAAAGAGGGGAAAGGAGGAGAAGGAGGAGGAGGAGAAAGAGGTGGAAAAGCAGGAGGAAGTAAAGATAGAGGAAGAAGCTGAGGAAAAAGAGAAAGAAGGGAGGAGAGAAGAAAGATGAAATGAACTTGGGACATCACTTAATCTTTACTATTAGGATTATTAGAAATAAAAATATGCATCTTGGACAAAAATCTTATTAAAATCATCCTTTGGTTGCTTAACTACATTACCAGGAGAAATAAAAAGGTTAGAAAATAGTATCATTTTTTAAAAACCTTTATGAAATGCTTGGCGTGGGTAGCATTGTAAGAACTCTTTTATTGATGCTAAACAAATTGTCAGAAATAACTTTTGGAAAGGAAGGATAGAAACAAACATTTCAGGGTCTGTGTCTGAAGACGTCCTGGAGGAGCAAAGAACAGGAACAATTAAACTGATTAAAACTACCTTTTAGTAGTCAACTGCATTTAAAGAACAGAAGTTTGATCTGAGCCAATACTATAAAGATGCTAAGCCCCTTCTTTTGGATTCTCTGCTTCATAGAATCAGTGATCTTCCCCAGGTGCACAACTCAATAATACAGTGCTCAGCCCATCCATGCCTTTTTAGCCTGTGCCATTCATGTCCTCCTCCTGTAGATAAAGAGCATCCCCTGTAAAGGTTGGAGACCTTCCCCTATATCGTATAATATTTTTTGAGTACCACGGCTAGGATCCCAAGTTGTCTGTTATCCCTTACTTTCTCTAGTTTATTGAATTTCTCTTTTTGTAACTACTTACTTCTAGGATGCTATATTTTACACCATTTCAAGCCACCATCGATAATATGTTATAGATCCCCAACTTTACATGTGTCTAGCCTTGCTCTTTTAGTTTCTTTTGCTTTTGAATCTTTAGAAATTGTGAATTCCATGATTTATAGACCATAAAATATCAAAAGAAAAAAGTCAATGAATATCTTTATCATAGTCACTTTCCATTTAAAAATTTTTAATAATTAATAATTTTTCTAATAACCATACCTCTAATTTCTTTATTAAAAAAAAAACCCACCACCAACAACAACACTGATATTAAATATACCTGAATCTGACAAAATTTAAGGCCTGGTGAAGATTAGCGAAAAAAATGAATTTCCAATTGTGTCTTCTCTTTATATCCTATGTTACATGTTTTCCCTCATTGTCAGCCAATGAATGACAGACAAGAAAAAAATAGCCTATTGTAAAAACAGCATACTTTAGCAATGGCAGTGTAGTCTCCCATCCTGTCTTCACATGGTAGAAATAAGTGCTAATGGATCTGAAAAAATAGGTTTGATCTCTCTACTGCCTGGAACACTTACTATACCCATCTCTGCTTTCTGGTTTCCCTGGCTTCCTTCAAGTCTCAGCTGATATCCCATATTTTGTAAGAAGACTTTGCATTCTTTCTTAATGCCTTCCATCTGAGATCATCTCTAATTTTATCCTGTTATATCTTGTTCACATCATTGTTTGCATATTGTCTCCCATTTCAGATCAAGTTTCTTGAGAATGGAGATTATGTTTTTGTTGTAGTAGTCACTGAGATCTTTGTGTGTGTATCTGTGTCCCTGGCACTTGCACAATTCCTGCATGTAACTCAACAGAAAATCATAGAGTTTATGCTGTAGTTGACTCAGAATGAGAGCTGTGTTGTATCAGTTGCTCAAAAAACATTTATTAAAAACATATATGGCAGGGCAGCTAGGTGGCGCAGTGGATAGAGTACCAGCCCTGAATTTAGGAGGACCCGAGTTCAAATCTGGTCTCAGACACTTAACACTTCCTATCTGTGTGACCCTGGGCAAGTCACTTAACCCCAGCCTCAGAAAAAAACAAAAACAAAACAAAAAACAAAAACAAACAAACAAACAAAAAAAAACATATATGGCAGGCACTGTGTTTAAGCACTGAGGAAAAAAAAAAAACAGGCAAAGGACATTGTTTCTCTCAAGGAGATAAAAGAAGGATGGGTGGGGCCAGGTTACTAAAGACTGCAAGCCAAATAGAGGATTTTGTAATTGATTTTGAAGGTGATAGGGAGCCATTGGAGTTTATTGAGTATCGGGTAGTAAGGAGTATAAGGGAGTATGGTTGTTAGGGCATGGTTATAACTTTAGGAAAATCTCTTTAGTGGCTGAATAAGGGATGGATCTGAGTATGGAGTGACTGATGACAGGTGACCAACCTGAAAATTATTAGTCAAAGAAAAGATAATGAAGGCATGCACCAAGATGGGAGTTATAAGAAGAAAAAAAAGAGGCCTCTTTGAGGGACTTTGCAAAAGTAAAACCAACAGGTCTTGGCAACAAATTGCTCATGGAGGTGGGATAATTAGTCAGGCGATAAGGAGGACACTTAGGGTATGAGTTTGAGAGAATAGGAGAAGGAAGGTGCTCTTGATAGTAATAGGGCTATTTCAGATTCTAGGCAAAAGATAATCATTTCAATTTAAATACTGAGGCAAATTTTATTCCTTGATTTCCCAATGTGATGTCACTTAAGATTTCAGAACTGCAGTTATCTTAGCTGTAAAAAGTAGAGTAATACACTACGCCCCTTATGAGTAGACACTCTGTATACCTCAATCACTTTACATAGTCCAGGTAGAATCCTTAAATGAAGTAAATTTCTATATATAAGGTAAAACTTTGGAGGTACCAAAAAGATTCAAAACAAAGGAAAACAAAACAAAATAGTTTAAATCTGAAAATCCCCCAAATTCCCCCATTGAAAAGGAGTAAACTCAGTTCCATAATGTGTATCCTTTTTATTTAAGTCTCTGCAGGACTTCAGGAATGTAAACATCTTTGGCAGAAGTAGCATTAGAGGGTCTGATCCCTTTTTAATGGATAAGTTTGGATAAGGGGGACCATAGAAGCATCAGAGTGTAGTCATTGATTGGATGAGGTGAAGGCATTATGGATGGGAGGGGGAGAGAAAAAGAGGGAAACTTAGACAAAATCATCTTTCTTGGGATTTTTCCTACATTTATGGTCTTCAAATTTAAGTATTTAAGTCACCTATCCCTTCAAAGATGGGGGAGCACACACCTTTGACAAGCATGTTGATTTTTAAATTATTTAAATATATCAATATATACTTTATTAAAATACAAGAAAAATAATGTTAAAAGAATGAGATGAGGTTGAAATGTTTTAAAACTGTATTTATTAATGGTAAAATACCTTTTTGCTTACATAAAGATGTAACACTTTTTTAGTGAGAACAATATGATTGAATATACTTCATTATTTTCAAAAAAAAAAAAAAATCCCTGGGGTAGAGCAGATTTGTAAAGAATAATTGTTTGTTAGAAATTAATTATTCTGTCAATTTGTTCAATGCAACAAGCCAACTAAGTATATTTCTTTATTAGATATTTCCAAAAATGGATGAATATACCACTCAATAATCAGATACTGACTCCTCTTGAACAGTTAGTAATTATGAGTTAACAATAATAATAATGTCAGATAATAATAAATCCTAATAGCTTTTGAACAGCATTTTCTCTGTGTATAGATACAAAGTAAAATCTTCACTACCTGGCTCCATGTTTTTAGGTTCAATGGACATTATTCTGCACCTCCTCTCTTACTTTTGAGCTAGTCATACTTGGTCTTCTCTCAAGTCCCATGTGAGTGTTGTTTGGGTCCTGATTGACTCAGATTGAGCTTAAATAACAGTCATTTCTGCTTTGGCCATAAACTCTGAGGGTCTTCCCCTTCCAGATTCATTCATTTATTTGTTTGGGGTTTTTGGGGATATGGTGAAGAGGAGATTCTTTGCCTCAATTGCAACCTATCCTTGATCATTGAATGACTGTGGCCTCACTCAAAATAAGACCTGTTCAAGACCTTAGCTTAAAAAGGCCAAGGTCTCCCATTTCGCCCAGGGTTATCTCCAGATTTATAGCTTGCCATTGGACCCAGATGGCTCTGGAGGAGAAAGTGAGGCAGCTCACCTACCACAACCCTCCTTCACGTAAACCCAATTCACTTGCATGTCATGGTATCATCTTCCTGATGTTTTGATTCTCTTCAAGAATGAAGGACAAATGACAGCTATTAAAATCCTCCCACCATTCCTGTGCCATCCATAACTGAAAAAGGAAATGTCTCTGTTTGCAATTGAACAAAAAATCTCTAGCATAAATAATATTTTTTCCTTTCTTTACAGAACGTATCTTATTTTGTCTTCATGTTTAGATATTTTCATTGTATTTTTGCATGAATGAGATGATTATTTAGAAAGCCAGTTTGAATGGATTCTAGAGCATTAAGAAAGGGAGTGATTTACACCAAGACTAGAAAGGTGGTTTGGGGCCAGATTGTGAAGGTCTTGAAATATGAGAAATGTGTCTCTTTGCTCCTACATTCAATAGTGAACCACTGGGGCTTACTGAGTAGAGAATTGACATGGTAAAATACATACTGTAGGAAAACCATTTTGGTGATTTGTCACCATGAGGGGATATGTTGGGAGGGACAATACAAGGATGCTAGTTAGGAGCACAGTGTAATAGTCGTCAGGCCAATAGTAAAGAAGACCTGAACGTTATGATGGTGGTTCTATAGTAAAAAGATATGAGTGGAAACCAAGAGATGTGTGTAAATTAAAAAAAAAAAAAATAGGATTTGATCATTGTCTATGCATGGAGGGTAACTGTGATCAGAAAGTCAAAGATTAATTAGCAGTTAACAACCATTTATTGATTTTTAGGTACTTTTTCTAGATACAAATACAATGCCTAAATTGCCCCTACTTATAAGATATATAGATCATCCCAAGTTCAGAAATTATAATTCCAGCTTGATACCAATAGTCTAATACTTCTTGACTCAGTTTGCAAGAATATAGAGACTCCAAATCACATCTCAGACACAACTCCTCAAGCCTAACATTTGACGGGTGAATCATAAATATAGAGATTAAGTTTCCTCTGTAGACTTGGAAAATCAAGGATGAAAGCAGTTGTCAAAATGCTGATGGGAATAATCTTTTAAATAAGAGGTCTGTTATTTTGCTGAATTTAAGGTGTCTCCAGGCTTTGCCAACCTGTGTTATTATCCATAGAAGGGTGTGGGATATAGAAGTTACAGGAGGATGTCAGGGAGAGGCCCTTTGGTTGATTGAATTCAATGAATTTAGGAGCAGCATGGTATAGAGGAAAACACATTGATTCTGGAGTTCAAATCTTTCTTCCGTGTGACTTTGGGCAAGTAATTGAACCTCCCTGTGCTTCACTTGAGATGAAGGGTGTTTAACTAGTCCTCAGCTTCTCTCACTACACATTCATCCCAATCAATGAATGACTTGATAGTCAGCTAATGACTCAACTACCAAATGTTTTTTAAATACCTACTAGGTGCACAGACCTATGCAGTGTGGATACAAAAACAAAAAGTAAGATAGTCTCTGTCCTTAAGGAATGAATATCTGCTCCAGGAAGACAATGTGAAGGTAGCCATATACAAAATATATAAGACAGTTTTGGGAAACAAGAAAGTACTATCAACAGATATTTTTAGGAAAGGCTTTTGGGAAGAGGTTGTACTTGAGATGAACTTTGGCTTAAACCAGGAATTTAGAGGGAGATGTGAGGAGCTAGTGCATTCCAGGCCTGGGGTACAATGATATGGAAATAGGAGATAAAGTGTCAATAAGACGACCAAAGAGGCTAGTTTGACTAGACTGCAGAGTGAAAGTGAAAAAGGAAGTAATATATAATAATACTGAAAAGGTAGATTTGAGCTAAATAGATAAAAAAGATCTTTAAAGGTCAAGCAGGATGTTATATTTGACCCCAAAGGACCAAATGGATTTTATCAAATAGGAGTGAATGACATGGTAAAGCTTTTGTTTTAGGAGAATCTCCTAAAAATAGTCTCCTAAAATAAAACCTAAAGAGAGGTTTGAGGCAGGGAAACCAATTAGGAGATTGTTGCAATAGTCCAGGAAAGAAGTAAGAAGGACTTGAACTGAGCACACTGGGTTGGTGCCTATGAGAGTTGTGTTCTTTCCAGTAAAAAAGGGTTGACTTGGAAGCCAGCTGAGTTTCAATTCTCAGGTACTTAACTGTGAGCATCCATGATTTACTAATATGGGGAACACTTCCATTCAATTTAACAAACCTTGATTAAGGCAGGTCTATGAGAGATGAAATTGTCAGAGAAGCCAGAATCCTGCCTTAATGGAGTTCACAGTGTTGTTTAGGGGTACCCAACCTTTTTGAAAATTAGAACACTTTTTCATGTAAAAAGTCGATACCTTTAACTTTGAATAATAGTAGTTATACTGTTGTTGATCTACTAAGATACCATAAATCTCCATCCAAAGCAAAGCTGAACTCTTCTAAGAGATAAGTTTTAAAGACTTCTCTGATAGATATTGAAGTTAATGACTCGCCATTGTTATCCACTAAATGTAGAAGGGGATTTGAACACAGATTATCTTGACTCCCAAGCCCAGCCCTCTATCCACTAGGCTCATTTAGCACCATGGTCCAAGTCAATACATGATGAGAAAATATATGCAGTCTAAAATCTGCTACGAATTCAGCAGTGCTTTTAAATTACTTCTTTCATATTAATCACCAGATTTTCTTATGTTTGAAAAATAGTAATGAATCTAAATTCAAAAGATTGTTCAGTTTCTAAAAGGTATGTCTACTTGTTTATTATGTTGAGTTACGTTTGCCTATTTCACTTGTGCTATGGTAAATGTGAAAATCCTTCTTGCCTGAATGGATTCATGAAACCTTTTAAAATAAGTTGTCAGATTCCCAAAGGTGTATGAATCATTATTCGGCAACCACTGAGCTAATCATGTGTCTGTCTATAGAGTCGGACTTCCAGAAAGACAAACTTGGCAGGAATTTTTCCCCTGCTTGCCTAACCCAAAGCAGAGTTGGGTTAATCCCTCTTCTATGCTACACCATCCTTTTCTGCCACTTCTACATTGTAGAGGATCTTAAATCCGTATTTCTGTTCTTTCTTGGAATAC
Source organism: Sminthopsis crassicaudata (assembly GCF_048593235.1). Lineage (NCBI taxonomy): Eukaryota > Metazoa > Chordata > Mammalia > Dasyuromorphia > Dasyuridae > Sminthopsis > Sminthopsis crassicaudata. Next base: position 31,660,734 of record NC_133621.1, on the reverse strand, counting down.
TAAAAAGATTGGCAAAAATCGAGCTGCAGGTTAGATGAGAAAGAAATTATTGTCGAGTAGAGTACTGGCTTGAATGTTTAAATCGAAGGCAGACAAAGAAAAGAGGGCTAGTTCTTATAGACACTGAAATAATTTTTGAGTTGGTAAAGGTGTATTAGGAATGAGACAGAGAGATCTTTCAACCCAAGACAGTCATTGAAGAAATTCATTCAAATGAAACCGTTAGAAGAGTGGAAACAAATGAATACAATATAAATATATAATAACATCTTGGGAAAATTTAAAATCTCTCCATTTAACATCTGTCATATATAACTGTAGAAGCTAGATTGATCATTTAAAGAAAGCTGGAGATTTAAAATTGAAGCAGCTGAGTTTGTTTACAGCAACTGCAAAGGGACTACTTTCTCTGGCAGATTGATATTTCACAAATGTGCTATATTTGATGTTCATTGAAAACAATATGGCTGGAACCATAGGGATTCTTGGGCAGCAGTACATTAAATGGTGTGTGTACAACCAGGTTCTACACCATTCTTTGTTATTGGCCTTCAGAAGGCTCCACAACATCATAGTAAGGCATCATACTTACTTGGATGATACTTTTCATAAAAAAAGACACATACATACACACATATAATTTGTAGAATGCCCATCTCAACTGACACATTTTAGGCCAGTAAGTTGGTACAGTGGATAAAGTACAGGTCCTGAAGTAGGAAGTTCTGAGTTCATTTGCTGTGTGATTCTGGGTAGGGTGTTTTACTTGTTTGACTTGATTTCCATAATAAAAAAAGAGATAATAATACACACCTGCCTTCCAGGGATAGAAAAGGACCAATAATTGTAAAATAACTGGCATATAATAAGTGTTATTTGAATGTTTACTATTTTTATTATTTTAAAATGATTTGCAGATTCCTTTGAATGGTGGAGGATGTCAAAATACAAAGTGATCTGATGGTTTTCTTCCAAAAGTTAAAATTCTATTTAAATTTCTCAAAGGACTCATAGCGACCTATTCAGTAAAGTCTAGATCAGAGCAAAAGAAGAATAAAGTAATGTAAATGCTGCCAAATTATAATCAAATTCAGAAATAACAGATTTCAAGGAAACATATAGGTCACATTCTTTTTTTTTTTTTTTTTTCCCCTAGAGTCTCAAGACTCCTCAATAAAACCAAACAAAAGGAAAATCAAGTCAGCTTAAAAAGAGTTAAAAAGTTGGATGAGGTTGACAGGTTTTATTTTTTAATTAGTTTTATGTTCTCTTAATAATTGTTTCATTATATTTTGTATATTCATATAGAGGTCTGATGATCACACTTGGTAAATTTCCAAAACAGCAATAAAACAGGGGAATACCAGTTAAGCAATAGTCCTGTATAGAAACACCTGTGGGTTAAAAGAAGATGCTTCCAATAGCTCTGAGGGGGAAAATTCCTTAGACAAAGAGTCATTCTGTCCTGCTGGGTAATAATAAGTCTTCAAGTGAGTATGACTAGAACTGGGGACACGGCATTAAAAAAAAAAAAAAGAAAAGAAAAATAGATTAAAAGGAGCTCAGAGGAGAGTAACAAAAATGATAAAAGGTTTGGAAAATAAGGCCTACGAGGAAAGGTTAAGAGAATAGGGAATATTCAGTCAAGTAAAGGAGACTGAAGGGAGTTATAACTGTCTAATAGTAAGTCAAATGATATTATAAGGAGGACAAGGATAAATTATCACTTGTAGTCGAGGATGATAGCTGGAAATAATGGGCTTCAGCAAGAGTAGAGGGAATTTAGTTTAAATATTAGGGAAAATGGTGCAAAACTAAAAATACATAAAATAGAAATAGCCACCAGGGGGATCTTGAAGATATCATTTTAGGAATCCAGACTAAATGTGGTGCTCTTCTCCTGGAGATGTTCTAAAGGACAGAGCAATCACTCTTATCACCTAAAGAGATGCATGCTATGTACTAAGTCAAGACTCATAGAATGTCAAAATTGAAAGGAACCTTGGAGGGCATCTTGTTCAAGTAACTTGGGGGGAAAAAAAACCTTATAATCCTGCTAAGCAGTCATCTATCTATTTTTAGTTGGAATGCTTCCAATGAGAAAAAACTCTCTCTCTCTCTTTCTCTCTGTCTCTCTTTCTCTCTCTCTCTGTCTCTCTCTCTCTGTCTCTCTCTGTCTCTCTCTCTCTGTCTGTCTCTCTGTCTCTCTCTCTCTGTCTCTCTCTCTCTGTCTCTCTCTCTCTCTCTCTCTTGGCAGCTCATTCTGATTTCAGACAGCCCTAATTATTGGGAAGGTTTTTCTTACATCTGGCCTAAATCTACCAGTTTTTAACACTTTTCTCACTACTCCCTGATGTATCTTTAGGGTGAAAGAGAAAAAGTTTATGTATATTGTAGTTTTCTCTTTTGGAGATGCTGCTTTCTTTTTGCAGAAATGTCTGCTCTTGGATGGCAGGGATTTTCATTTTTATCTTTGTATGTACAATTCTGAATACAGGCTTATACTGGGCAATTAATAAATGGTTGTTGAATGAATGAAATCTAAGTACCTTCTTTTGCGATATCTCTTCACATATTTGAAGAAATCTGTTATACTTCTGTCCCATCTACTATTTTTTTCAGATCAGTTCTTCAAATTAACCATCATATGGCATGAATTGGAGGCTTCAGCCGTCTTGTTTGCTCTTCTCTGGGCATTCTCCATTTTCTCAAATCCTTTTCAAATGTGGTATTCAAACTTGAAGACTATGCTTTTCTTGATATGTTCTAATAAGTATACATCCAATGAAGTCTCTCTTAACACAACCTAAGACTTTGTAGAATTATCAGACCTTTTGCTAAGTGTTGAGGGCACATTGTCTTATATGATTGTAATGGAATACTATTGTGCTCTAAGAAATAATGAACTCAATAGTCTTGGAAAACATAGATATACTGGAACAAAATAATGAAGAACAAAATGAGCAGAATCAAGAGAACACTGTATACTGTAATTGTTTTAAGAATGACTAAGTCATTTTGACTATTATAAATACCCAAATTAACTACAAAGTACATATGAAGGAAGATATTATCTGCATCTAGAGAAAAAACTAATCAATAGAAGTATGTATAGAAGATTTTATATGTATATCCATACTTGTGTCTAATGGTAGCCATTTCTGTTGGGGAGGGGAGGGAAAAATTTACATGTTAACTTCATTACATATTTAAAAGGAATAATAAGTTACATATAATAGATTTATAGTTTCATGTGTTTTCATCTTTTTATTATAACACTGTTATGGAAATGCTTTTTTATTCTATAAATTTAAAAAAGAAACAAAACTAAAAAATGATTATAATAAACACACACACACCCCACACACAGACATGTGCACACATGCACACACACACAAAGCCCTGCTTTCCAAGAAACTTATTTTTTAATGTTTTAAGGGGAAGCATATATAGATAAATGAAATATAAGTAGAGTAGACAGAAAGTAGCATTAGAATTGGGTGTCATTAAGCACACTTAGACCTGCTCATTAGAGATGATTCTTGAATTTTCAGAGACAGATTTAAGTCCTCAGAAATCATGAGAAGGCTACAAATCAGGGCTTGAGTTATTGTTTTGCTGATTACCTAGAAAAAGGAGTTGAAATAATCATTCAAGGACAAGTGGCCTCCACAGTGTTAAAAACTAGATCCAAGTTTAACTGGAAAATGTTTAACAAAAATAAATAAAAATATAATGCAACATAAATAATGCTAATTTATGGTTTTCTAAGTAAATAAGTAGCCTTGCAGGGATCCTTTCTATTTGAGTTTGATACTTCTGGCCCAACTTAAGAAAGTAATGGAAAAAATGCCAATATCACTGCATACATTACCCCCACCCTCCCTTAGAGCCAGTAGTTAACTTTTTATTAACACATCTCTTTTAAAGATCTTAGGAGCTATGTGGATTGGTAAAGAAATCCATGAAGTTGCACTTAAACTGCATTATAAAGGAAGCTAGAGTATCTAAGGAATTGCGAGATTGTGGGATGGGTTCCTGGACTAGGGATACTGAGTCAACTAGGGCAAAAGCTTAGTTGGAGATAAAAAGTTGTGTTTGAGCAATGGTGAAGAAGTCCTGATGGTGATATCAGAGTTCATGAAGGAGTTTCTGGAAAGATGGGAAGAGATTAGGTTTCAAAAAGCTAAGAATAGGCAGATATTTTATCCTAGAGATAACAGTAGATTGTATAATGCCTACCTTCCTTGATGAGTTTGATCTCTTGATTCAAAGAATAAAAGTGAAAGGAAGCTTAGGGATGAAAATTATAAAAATCATCTAGTTCAACTCCATTTGACAGATGAAGAAATTGAGAGACAGAGAGGTAAAGCGATTTGCCAAGTTGTCACAGCAAGATTGTGGGTGATTTTAGATTAGAATTTATATTTTTTATTCTTAGTCCAATGTTTTCTCCATTATAATATTTGTAGCAGATATTATATTATGATGGTAAAATGAAAGAAAAGAAAACCTTTTCCCTTTCTAGAAGGAAAGTTCTGATTATATAACAAAAGGAAGCCAAAAATTAAAGATAAAAGGACAAAAATTGAAAGAAAAAAAAATTGTAGTATGTAAAACTGGAAGAGACCTTAGAAATTTTCTTTTAACTTGCAGTGTATGAATTTTTGGAAGTTTTTAAAATATGAATTATTGGATTCCTTTATGATTCTATTTAATGTTATGAATTTAAAAACATCATTCTGAGCAGAAATCCATATATCTCAATAGACTGCCAAAGTGGTATAAGATACAAAGAAGTTAGAAATCATGATTGCAATTCTCTTATTTTAGAGATGACAGAGGATCAGGGAGGGGAGTGATTTGCCCGACATGGTGGGGATAATAAAAATTAAATCCAAGACTCAAGCTTAAGCCTGCAAATGAACAGACTCCAGATCCATCACTTTTCTCATTGTACCATATTGGCTTTCATAAATGTAGAATACCTCCACCATGAAAATTGTATTTAGGAATTTTCAACTTTGAAAAGTAGCTAGGAGGAAAACAATTTATGCATCCAGAAAGAACTGAGAGGGGGAGAAGAAAAGAGTTTTATTACTTACCAAGTTTTAAGCTCAATTCTTTCTTTCCTCCAGAAGGACAATAAGGGCCATAAGAGAGAGTTCCAAAATATTAATTCCTTGGGCAAAGCCATTTTTAGGTCATTTTTATTATGGCTTGGAAAAAAGAAAAGGGATTGCTTTTATGGGACAAAGTCAGCTTGTATGTTATTTCGGTCTTCTAAAGCATAAAAAAGTTAATCATGAGCTTTGTGAGCAATGGGCTTCACAATATTTGGCCCTGACATCCTAAGTAATTACAGCATTTTGCTTTTTAAGTAATAAAAATTATTTTTCTATTTCTTTTCATGATAATTATTTTAATAATGTTTGACTAAATGATATTATACAGTGCAAATCAAGAGTGAATGTGTAAATTTTACAGCTCTCGCCTTTGCCTATTAAGACTGTCTTATTTTTTTACAAGTGCTAATTAACCCTTTCTTGATACTGCTGTGGTATGAAACATTTGTAAATATGCAGGGGTAATTTTGATAGCCAAATTCTATGACTAATGGCCCTTGACTTTTCTAATATACATCACAGGTCATGTAAATATTTAAGTAGTTACAAAAACCAAACATGATGCTATCTATACCTAGAGAAATAGTGGGAAGAATACAAGCTGTGTTTGAAGTCAGAGGACCCAGTGTTCATATTCTTATCCTTCCACTTTCTACTTTGGTGACCTTGGAAAAGTCATTTAAAATGCTCATTTCCCCAGCTGTAAAGTTAGAAGGTTAGTCTAGGAAATACTTGTCAGTTCTAGCTTTATGATCCAATGAAAGAAAAGAGCATTTAACACTGAGTCTTACCAGTAATTGGGTGTAAGTTCCTAAACATTTCAGAGTGTCCATTTCCCTCATCTGTAAAACAAAGAATTAGCACTAGATAACCTCTGATATCCCCTTTAAACTCTAGATTTATTTTCAGTGGAGGAAACTTATGCAGGGTACCTATCTCACTGAGTTATCAAATGATAGAATGTGACAATGTGCTGCAAGCTTTAAAGCTAAATAAATGGTAGGTATTCTTCTTGTTAAGAGCACCAATTAGATAACACTTGTAAAGTTCTCCATAAACCTTAAAGCAAACAATGGCAGCTAATTAAAAAAAGTTTGATGAACTCACACTATTGTTCTGTGCACTATAATAATTGAAGCAGAATAAAGCTGGGCTTTTTCTGTCTTTTTTTTTTTTTCTTCCTTGACCAAAATCAGACAGTTTCATAATTAACAGCCTTAAGGCAATATTCCCTACACAGTTTCATTCTTGTAAGGAACAAAAATTTCACCTTCTTGAGAATGGTAGGAGATTCTTTTTGGTGTTCAAAGTCTTTTATGATTTAGTGCCATCCTCTAACCCCCACTGCCCACATCTCCAATAAAACAGTAAGTTCCTTATTGTTTCTAACATGAGACAATCTAGTTCTGAACTCCACACATTTTGTTTGTCTGTCACCTCTGCCTGGAATTTTTATTCCTCCTCATTTATGTCTATTGCCTTCCCTGTTTTTATTCAATATCCAGTAAATTGAGCGCATGCCCCCTCAGTTGAGAAATGGCCAAATAAGTTGTGGTGTATGAATGTAATAGAAACAATGAATGGGCTGATTTCAGAAAAGCCTGGAAAGACTTACATGAACTGATGCTGAGTGCAGTGAGCAGAGCCAAGAGAACATTGTATACGACAATAACAAGATTATACAATGATCAATTCTATAATGAGATGATTCAAAGCAATTTCAATAGACTGGGGATGGAAAATGCCTTCCAAATTCAGGGAGAGAACTATGGAGATTGAATGTGGATTGAAGCAAAGTACTTTCATCTTTATTTCTTGAGGTCTTTTATCCCTTTAATCTGATTTTTTCTCATATGACATGACAAATATGAAAACATGTGCAAGAGAATTGCGCATAGTTCACCTGTATGCTGTCTTGGGGAGGGAGAAAGTAATGAAGGGAGAAAAATCTGGAACACAAAATCTTACAAATATGAACTTGACAACTATCTTTACATGTATTTTCCAAATTCGTTGAAAAGAAAACAAGATCCAGCTAAAATCTTACTTTTTACAACCTTTTTAATGTTAGTGCCTTTCTTTGGTTGATTACTTCCTTATTATTATTATTAATTATTATTGTTTCCTTATTCAGTTTATTGCTTAGTTGGGATGTATGGAGTATTCCAGGAGCACTGGAACCTCTGGTATGAGGACTTGCTGGACCACTCATCCACTTTTTGTATCTACTTTTCAGCCAACTCTTACCTGTGACTCCAGGAAGCAGTAGCATATGCAGCAGCCACATGCTAGTAGAATCATTTTAGCAGATGAGCTAAATCAGGTTAAGGGTGACCAATAAGCCTCAAACTCATTGGTTAGTATGTTAATATTTCCCCAGGTAGAATGGGAAGATGAAAGCAGTTTGTTCCAACAGCCATGAAGGAAGCTGAAGCAGGTACTGTGGAGGGCAAAGTGCTTGGTCAGACATACAAGATGCCAAGGTTATCCAGTGTATTCTGGGTCATTTCCAATCATCTTAACTTTTGTCTTGCCAATCAACTTCAATGACTCTAGAAGAGAGAATAAGGCATGGTTTTATGCAACTCTGCCTCACAAATTCAATTAATACATAAATAAGACAAGATATCACTGACAATGTTACTGGTCTTCTTAGAAAATGAAGAACCAACAACAACAGCTTGTTTGTAAGTAGACATTTGTATTTTGTTTCCCTCATTGGGCATTTAGCGCCTTGTGTACAATGCCTGTCATTTTCTCTTTCTTTTAATTCCTAGCCTTGAGCATAGTGATTGGCATATGGGAACATTTCATAAATGATTATTGACTGGAATGATAGGTGAACTAGAGCCCACTCAGGAAACCTATTGTTAAATTTTCAGTGTGAGCATTTTCACCCCGAAAAACAGTAAACACTATAAATCAGGGTTTGATTTGTTGTTGTTGCTGCTTGTTTATTCTCAATGATGACTGGGACATCAGGGAAGTGATTCCATGACTTGCAAGTGAATTGGATTTGAGTGCTGGAAGGCTGGGCAAAGTCCCCAACTTCACTTTGTCCTCCAGAGTCATCTGAATCTGGTGACCAGATATAGATCAAAATGATAGGAGATGACACTGTATGTATCCTGATTTATTGTTTTATTGATTGTCTAAACTTATGAAAGTAAAAGAGATTAAACTTAATAATGTATTGTAGTTTTTTGGTTTTTTTTTTTTCATGGAGAGGTTGTTGTTAAACATTTGCCAGTACTCTGCTGGTTTTAGGAATTCCAGAGTTATGATAACAGTAATCTTGAACAATTTATTTTTAAATTCTTATTAAGAAGATTCTGATTAGGTATAAAGAGTTAGAAGAGGTGAAACTTTCTCTTCAGTTTACTTTGGAAATTTTTTGCCTGTGTACAATAATTCCACAATCAGAGTTTAGAATATTTTCTAAACAAACACTTAGAACAAGCTATCCTAACTAAAGAACTATCATCCTTAACCAAAGCAATTCTAACAAACAAGTATTTTCATTTCAGCACTGACAATTATGTAAATGTGTTTGGAACAGCAATGGGCACCTAATTATGACACCTAATTATATCAATTTATTTATACACCTCCTTGAAAAACATTTTATTTATAACTCTCCATTTATTCCAAGAGAAGACAAAGGAAGGAAGCACTTCCGGGATGATTACCTCACCATCTAAGCATTAGTCCCATCATAGAATCATTTGAACCTTAGCATTCAATTAATATATCCCATAATCCTTCTGAATTTCCATTCTGATTTGTGATCTTAGATCAGTAAGGAATATGAATGAATGAATGATTTTGTCAGTAGCTGTCAGCCTTGGACAAGTGTATTGGTGGAGTGAATTCTACTCTCTCCATCTTCAAGACCAAATCATCAGTTTCTTTCCCACAGCATAGGAAACATGAAATGTCATAATAAAAATAATGCAGAGGTTTACTCATAAGTCTGTCTTTGTTTATTTGTTTATTTGATGCAAATATCTTGAGAACCAGGGCTCTTCAATGTTGATATTTGCTGATTCTTTAGCATAGTGCCTAGCACCTAATAGATGTCTTTAATAAAGAAAATGTTGGTTTGATTATTTGGTTGTTTGACTAATTGAATACATCATTTATTTGGGGACCAATTTGTAAAATCAAATTACATAATTCACATGGGATTTTATTTTGAAAGGATCTTTTCTTTGTTTGCATATGTATATATGTGTGTGTATGTATTTATATATACATAATATACATTTATTATCTATGTGTGTGTATACACACACACACACATATATATATATGTATATATATATATATATATATATATATATATATATATATATATATATATATATATATATATATCATTATTGGGCTCTGTCTGAGACTGGCATTATGGTAGACATATTATGGGAACTCAGTGAATAGATTCTGATTTAGCACAGGATGTGGTGACATTGGCATTAGCCTAATTTTTTTAAAGGTTTGATATTTCTGTAGCATTCTTCAGATGGGGATCAGATTGGCAAATATGAGCTTAGAGTCTTAGAAAAGATTTCTTGACAAATGATAAAAAAAAACCCACAGTGTGGGGGTAAGAATTTTTATATTAAAATTTCTTAAATTCTGCTTATTTTTCATTATGCCAAATTGTTGGATTTAATTTGCAAATCTCAAAGTTGACAGAATTTTGATTGATGGTTAAGATACCTATTTGAAATCAACCAGATGTCCATGAGCTTTCAGGTTTAACTGAATAGGAAAAGAAGAATTAATCACATTTTAGCCTTTATGTATTCCTTCTTATAGCATTATGAATGATGAGTATTTCTCTTCTGCCTACACAAATTTTGGCAAATAATTGTAAGTGTAAAATAAAAGTTCAGTAACTGTCTTCCATCAAGATACTTATAGTTTAAAGGGACAAGAATTCCTGCTCATTTCTGAGAGAGATTTGAGATTGTTGAGATATCTGGCTCAAAAATAACATTTGAATCACACCCAGGAAATCTTAAAGGGACATAGCACATAAGATTTAAAACTGAGAGGGAAAAAATGGAGATGTTAAGCTGTACTTTGGCAGTAGAGGGAAATGCAAAATTACCAGTTCCACCTTGAACTTAAGTAAAAGAACTGGAAAGAAAGAGTAGCAAAGAGTTGGGGTTGAGAGAAGAAACTTAAGGGAAAATTGAAAGGACATTGTAGAGAGAAGAGAGGAATTAAGTAAGGAACATTGAGCCTCAACAGGTATTTCAGAACAAAAGATTTGGGTTGAAGCTACCAGTTGTAAGCTACCATTTCCAAAGACTGAGTCAAAGTCCAAAAAAAAAAAAAGATCTGTTCTTTCACCAACTTTCCCTCCCAAGATCTGTTCAATAAGAGACCTTTCAATATACCATCAATGCTTCTTTTACCTAAGTATTTTTTTTTACCTAGATTTTCCCCCAAATATAAAGAAATCAAGAAAAAATTGTGTAGGAATGAGAGGGAGGTGCAGAAAGGATGGATCCCAATCTAAATCATTCCCAAGAGATTAAATAGGAAAAATCTAAGAAGGATTTAGCTCTGCTAGTTTAAAAAAAAGAATGCAAAGCAAAATATATATATATATGTATATACATATGTATATACATATATATATATATATATAAATCACTGATTTTATAGCAATAATTTACATGGTTTAATTTTGTAGGTTTTAGTGGACAAATGAGATTGAAGCATAACAGAAAGTGGCAATATCTGGTTTATTTTTTCTATGTAAGAATTGTAAACTTGAAACAAGAAACTGAGTATAGTCAGAAATAAAGGAAGTCTGGAAAAATCATATAGTTTAAGTGCCTCATTTTACATCTGAGCAAACTGAAAATGAGAGAGGTTATCTAACTGCAAACTGAAGATGAAGATTATGTCCCTTGTTCAAGGAACTGTGCACATTGAATGAGGGGCAACAACATAGCACCCAAACCCCCTAGCTTTCAGTCTGCTCCACTTGCTATTATAAATATTAGTTCTCTTAATTTTATTTTGTTTTCAAATTCTCTTTTAGGATTTCTTTATTATGTTTCTTATCTTCCTTCTTTTTATCCTTCCTCAAAGGAAGAGACCTTCCATGGAGTCTGAGGCTTCTTAGGTCACAAGGTACATCTTAAACTCTTTTCTCTAAGATGAATCACCTCCTTCATCTACTGAAAGAATATTTTTTTCAAAGAATCCTTTTGTAATAGTCATTTTCTCCCTTTGTAAGACTGGTATAAGAAAGCCTTTTTACAAATGTATAACAACAATAATTATGATAGTCATAACTAAATAGGCAATAACTCAACCATTATGTTAAAAAGAAAAGTCAAAAGTTTCTAGAAATAGAATACATTATGATATTGATAAAGAATAAGGTCACTATGATCAGAAAATGTAAAAAAGTTAGTTTTTAGGTGCCCAAGTTTTTTTATGTGAGAGTGGAACTATATATCTTTCATTCCAATTAATGTAATTATGGAAGGCTTAGGTACCTTAATTGATTCAATCAATAGAGTGAATTATTGAATAATTTCCCTTTAATATCATCATAATGTGTAGACAATTTAATTCAAATAGAAAAACTCATGGGATTTTTGACCTTTGAATGAAAGGCATATAATGATGCATTGAAAACATCTTGTAATTAGTTCAGAAGATCAAATCACACTACAAAACAGTCCAGTGAAGTAGTGATTCAAGTGGTGATATTTTGCAGGTTAAGAATTCTGGTAAGCTTAGTTAGGTGAGTAAGAAGGATAGAGATAGAGGATATTTATCCGTATTTCTTTCTTTTATCTTCTCCCCTACTCTCACATAGGGTTTCATAACCTAATCTGTGGATACTCTGCCAAAAGAAATGTAACCTCAAAAAGAAATCTTGGGGTTTACTATCTAGGACCATATATATATATATATATATATATATATATATTGCCCAACTACTTAGAACTTCGACTCATAAAAACTTCACAATATTATAAATTAATTTCATCATGGGCTAATTCCCTCTAAAGGGCTCAGAATCAGTCCTAGTCAGAATAAGCAAAAGTCTTTGCCCCACATTGGGCGCCAAAATGTAATGTTCTGATTGTCTCTCAATTATAATCCTTTTCTGGGAGGAGATTTCTTTTCTGTAAAATCTTTTTCTCTGTGAGCAGGTTTCTTGGGAGGCTTCTGGAACCTCCAGCCAGAGTGAAGGTAGAATCTGGAATCTTCTTCTTCCTGAATCCTGGCTCTGAATCTCCTTGAGCTTCCCTGAAGTTCTCCTGGGAGCTTCCCTGAAGTTCTCCTCCTTATATCCTCCCAGAGATTGGGCTTGTGGGTACTCCCAGGGACTTGTGGGAACTCCTTACTGACCAATGAGCAAGCTCTTTTCCAAAGTTTAAAGGTGTAAACTCCCTTTAAAGGTTTGAACTAAAGGTGTGAACTCTGAGCTAGAGAATTGTTTAGACAACCAGAGTTAGCACCTATTAATCTAACAATTAAAAGCTTTAAAAATGCAGAGACCTAATAGAAGAAATTGTCCATGTGAGGACAACTTGAGATACAAAATTTATAGGTATGTATATATATGTATATATATGTATATATATATATATATATATATATATATATATATATATGTGTGTGTGTGTGTATGTTATGCATATACATATAGATATATGTATATGTATATTATATGTGTGTGTGTGTGTGTGATGTGTTGGTAGAGGAGGGCAACAAGGGCAGTAGTGCATGAGGTGATATAGAAGGAAGATCATCAAGGTAAAATATGGTATCTAGACATAGTCAGTTTTCACCAATTATCATTCCCTGAAGGTAGAAGCTGCAGGTCCAATTTGAGAGTGCAATAACAGCTTTGGAAAAGTAACATGGGAAAAAGATTGGGGGGATCCAATGTCTGGTGGAGGCATATGGCTAGATATAATCAACTCCAAGTTAGGAACATATATGTGTACATATGGGTAATTGCATGAACAAAATTTTTATATGAACAAATATATATATATATATATATATATATATATATATATATATATATATATATATATATATATATATATGTGGATGTTATTGTATATATAACTTTGGGAGCTTTCCATCACCGACTATAAGATTGTTTCTAGAGTCTATAGAGTTCCTTGGTTTATACCATGACTATAGATTAGAAGAAGATAACCTGAAGAGTTGGAGATGGTTTGTTTCAAAGCTGCCTTGAAACACTCATGTGGATTTCTGGTTTTTAAAATCAATAGGCAATTGTGAGACTATTCAAAATTAAGATAATAAGGTTGGAAGGATAGGAATGAATTCTGAATTTGCAATGTATGATTTAAACTTTCTTTTTAAAAAACTGCCCAGTATTTTCTATTATAATTTTAAGTGTTTATTTTTTAGTTGTAAATTGTTTTTCCTCTGTCCATCTTTCTATCCACTGAGAAGGCAAGAAATAGGATATCCATTTTGCATATGAATTTATGCAAAACATATTTTGATATTAGCTATTTTGGGGGGAAAAGTAAGAAAAATCCCCCTCCCTGAGGCTGGGTTAAGTGACTTGCCCAGGGTCACACAGCTAGGAAGTTTCAAGTGTCCGAGACCAGATTTGAACTCGGGTCCTCCTGAATTCAGGGCTGGTGCTCCATCCACTGCGCCACCTAACTGCCCCTGAAAAGTAAGAAAATTAAAATGAAAAAAAAAATGCTTCAATCTACTACTCACAGTTATCAGTTCTCTTTCTGGAGGCAAATAGCATTTTTCTTCATGAATTCTTTGGAATTGCCACGGATCATGGAATTGATCCAAGTAGCTAAATCATTTACAATTGATTACTGTTATGATATTATTTTTACTATGTACAATGTTCTCCAAGTTCTATAAACTTTGCTTTGCATCAGTTAATATAAGTCTTCTGAGGTTTTGCTGCAACCGTTATCTTTATTATTTCTCAAAATCAGTGGTATTACATCAAAATCATGAACTAAAAATTGTGCAGTCATTTCACAACTGATGGGCATCTCCTCAGTTTTCAATTCTTTGCCACCACAAAAATGTTACTATAAATATTTTATACATAAAGGTCCCTTTCTTTTTTCAGATATTTTTGGGGTACACATTTTGTAGCAGTGTTTTTGAGGTAAAGGATATGCATAGTTTTATAGCCTTTTGGGAAGAGTTCAAAAGTTATCCTTCAGAATGTTTGAAACAGTTCACAGCTCTGCATGCATTAGTACATCTATTTTCCCACATGCCCCCCCCATCATTTGTCATTTTCCTGTTCTGTCATCTTAGCCAATCTGACAAGCATGAAGTGATATCTCAGAATTGTTTTAATTTGCATTTCTTTAATTATTAGTGAATTAGAGCATTTTCATGAGTTTATTGATTGCTTTGATTTATTCTTCTGAAATCTGTCTGTTAATATTCTCTGACCATTTATCAATTGGAGAATTAATTCAAATTTTGAATGATCTCTTGAACTGTTTTACTCTGACAATTCTTCAGGAAGCAATTAATGACATAAAATGAGAGGGAAGGAGAGAGAAAGGGATTACATATTTATATAATACCTACTAATTATTAGGCACTGTATTAAGTAATATATATATATACATATGTTATATATTATAAATATTTGTTATGTATAATATACTATATATACATAAATACTCACATACATCTATGTTTATATCTATCTACATGTAGAAAGATATCATTATCTATATCTATATCTAAATCTATATCTACATCTATACCTATATCTATATAATTTGATCTTCACAACAACACTGCAGTATTATTGTCCCAATTTTACAGTTAAGGAAATGGAAGCAGATGTTTAGTGACTTGCTTGGGTTCTTGCTTGGTAGCCAATACTGAGCCATCAGTTTCTTCTGGCCTTAGAGAGATAGGTAGCACCATGGATAGAGTCTTGAACTTGTAAGCAGGAAGATTCCTGTGTTCAAATTTGGACTTAGACATTTAACAGCTGGTGACCCTGGATGCATTTATTATTCTTTGCTGCTCCAGTTTCTTTATATTAAATGAGGATAATAATAGCATCTACCTTCTGGATTTTTGTGAGGATATAATGAGCTATTTGTCAAATACTTTGCAAACCTTAAAATATTATAGAGATGCTAGGAATTATTATTGTTATGATTTTGTCTGAAACCTCAGCTCTGAGGTTTTTTTTTTTTTTTTGACCAAATAGCCTGAAATGTTTCATTCTGACATTCACTAGGGCCAAAGATGAATGGAGATTTTGGTGTGGATGCGCTTCAGTTATTAGCCATCATGGGTTTTACTCTTCTGCTTCTTACAAATCCAGACTACTTTATGAAGGGGGACCAAAAGTAAAGGCCCCCAGTATAAATCCCTGGAGACATTTACCTTGGTGGGCTGCTGGAAGCAAGAAACCCAAACTTAGTTTTGATTGCCAAGGAGGGGAAGGAATGAGTCATCCCTATTTGGAGGCTGCCAAATCATCAATCACTTTAAATTAATTCCCATTCTTTCTGACACTGGGGAAGTACCAAAACACTTGAGCAAAATGTCCTGGAGACAGTTTAGGATGCAAGAGTTGTTATGTCAATTTTTGAGGGGTAGCACCTTAAGAAATGAAAAATCCACACCCTTTCATTGAGGTTAGGATTGCTTCTCAAATTGGAGTTTGGTACACTCCATGATATTTGGCAAGATTTATTGGGACTCTAGGGCCCTAGGGGCTCCAAGAAATCTCACACAATCCCTTTTAAAAATCTTATCACAGATTCTTTTTTTCTCCCCAAGATGCAAATAGTGTGTGAGAGCTATAAATTCTTCCATTTTAAATATCATTCTGTCCCTTTGGGAGAATCTCATGGGCATAGATAATTACTTCTATATGGGGAATAATGAATCACAAAATTTTTTTGATTCATATCTGTACTCTTTTGGCAGATCTCTGGCATGAATCACATGCAGATGAATGGAATGTTTTCTGAATTTTACCCTCATAGACTATATCTTCAACTCAAGAGGAATAAGTGAAGTAAAAGGACTTTGGCTTCCTATTCTACCCCCCTCCATTTACAAGGGAGCAAAAAAATCACAAATCAACCCACCATGACCTAAGCTATCTTCTCAACCTAGCAAAATGGTTTCGGAAGGACATAGGTTTTCCAATGGTCAGAAATCATTTCTTGGTTAAAAAAATGTATTGCTGTTTAATTCAATTCTCAATCTCCTTATATTTCTTAGTTCTGGGATAAACCAAGTTCTTTTGGATTCCCAAAGCTATATGACACATGAAATGATCCCAAGAGCTGTATCATGTCCTAGTGGAAGATCAATTCTCCTTCTTTAAAGGAGTCAGATGAGGTGCTATTATCCAGGTAGACCCAACTTCTCCTTTATCACAGCTCTCCCTGGCATTCCCAGGGAAAATGATGACTGTCCTCTACCCTCTTTCCCTGGAAATCCAACATTTGTAAAAAGGCAGAATATACTATTCATTTTTTTTCTCTCACATTTTAATTTGATGTCTTCTGTTTGCCAAGGTAAATGGAGAAAATTCATTTTCACTTGGGGGCTGAAATAAAGTGAATTTACAAAGGTTCATTAGTTAAATCTATAGCATGACTTAATTTGGTACATATCATGGTCATGCTGATTTCTTTTAAAAAATGAGAATCCATTTCACACGTAATATTTTCTTAAGTTCTCATGTATTTTCTTGAAGCCTTCATTCTAATGCGGTCTTTTGTAGAACAAAGGAAGATCTCGTCTGAACTCCAAATAAAGACAGAAGTGTTTACCCATAGTTAAATTTGGCATATGAAGTTTCATCCACTGATATACTTCTAAGGGAAATAGAGGCTTCTTCATGAAATAGATAGGGTCTTGGGCTCTTCTTTTTGAGCAGAAGTTCTAATATATTCTATCAAAATTGAATGGTTCTGAGAATGGGCCAGTATTGAATCTCATGACTGTCTATGGAAGACCAGCCTAGCAAAATTTACAGAGGCTCATCATCAAATGCTCAGATGAAAGAGGACATAATCTTCTCTTCACAATTTATGAAGCATAAATACTAAGAAAATATGTATGGTGGTTCAAAAGTAGGGGGGAAGTACTTGATATAGATGAAATAGCAAATTTTTGAAGGAGTTCTTTAGATATAAACGTATTACTCTAAATCTGGCATGGCTTCTTCCAACAGATGGTCATACATAAGCCAAGTATTTGGAGCTGTCTCTACCATCTTGAATACACTATTTCCCTCTTCTTTTGTCCTAGCGCTTAAAAGTCTGAACTAATATCTGTAATGATTTCATTGGTCTAGAAGTGAAGTGATATAATGAATAGAGCACTTAATTCAGAGTCAGGAAGAATTGAGTTCAAATCCTGTTCAACACACCTTATAGTTGGATGACCACAGGCAAATAATTTAATTTCTTTTATCCTCAATTTCCCCATAACTAAAATGGGAGGAATAGAACCTATCTCCCAGAGTTGTAAAGATTCAATGAGATGACATAGAAAAAATGTTTTGCAAACTTTAAATCATTATATGGATGCTGGTTATTATCGGCATAGTTACTGCATTATTATTATTAACTTAAGTTCTGTTTTGCGTTTGTTGGGAATATTCAGTTTATTTTTTTAGGCTTTCATCTGAGCCATGCTTATTATATTAATGATGGCAGGAGAAGGATGGTGCAAAACTGAGTTAGAATTCTATAATGGAAAGTATCTTAGTTTGGGAGTCAGAAGGCCAAAGTTTGATACAAGCCTTTCAACTTACTGTGTGAGATCCCAAGCAAATTATTATTTAGGCTCATTTCCTCATCTGTCAAATGAGTCCTACTTTCAGCTTGGAATCGATAACCCTGGGTTCCACAAAAGTTCTGATTTGATGTCTTATTTTGGCCAATAGTTGATCTTGGGTTTTTAAGAGCCAAGAACCAAACTCTGGTAAGTTTGATCAGGATGGGAAGGCTTTGTGTGTCTGCTTACAAATACAGCATTTCAGCCATCTGAAATTCAGTCCAGCTAATTTTGTCATGACTTATCACCCAAAGATTGGCCACTAGGCATTGAAATCTTTTATGCTACAAGGAGCAACTTGTTGGAATTATCTTCTTCGACACAAAAGGGAAATGATTCACATCAATGGATCAAGCTGTCACATGAACAAAATCATGTGGATCATAGATTTAGAACTGGATAATATTTTGAAGGACATCTAATTCCAACTGCCTCTTTTTGCAGATGGAGAAACTGTGCCCCAGGGAGGTCAAATGACTAAAATGTCACACAGTAGCAGAGCCTGGATTCAAATCCAGATTTTCTATCTCTGAGTTAACTGTTCTTTCCATTGTGCCACACCTGAATCTAGGTCTTTTGAATAACCATTGATGATTAACCAACAAGTTTTGTGGTGTGAGACATTGTTCCAGGCACTGCAAATATAAATACAAAGGATAAATAATTCCTACTATTATAACAAAGAGCCTACAAATAAATAAAAGATAGGGAGAGGAAAAAAGTGGTCTATCAATTATTATTAATATGTAATAGTATCAAAACATCAATTGTCAATCTAACATTGATATATAATCAGTTTTTAATAAATTATTATATTATATATAAAAGTATTCTATAGTTGGTTGTTGTCCATTCTCAAAGATCAAAATGAAATCTCTATATTAGAGTAAATTACAGTGTGTCCAACTGTGGCTGATCTGACCAATATGAGCTCGGAATGTTCTTCCACAGATTGGACACAAATGGTTCCTATGAACATTTAGGGTGGTTTGTCTAACTTTATGCATTTCATCTGTTTTTTTTTCCCCTAAAACATGTTATTCTATAGTATCACTCTTGCTAGCTTGTTTTATTATATTAATTATTATATTTTATAATTAATTGTATAGCTTGTTTTCAAATCACACATTTGTCTGTCTCCTTGCCCCATGGGCAGCCAATTGTCCTAGTGGATAGAATGTGGGTCCTGGAGTTACTTTCCTGAGTTCAAATCCCTACTCACTTTCTATCTATGTGACCCTGGATAACTCACTTAACTCTGTTTGCCTTAGAATGACATTTTTAAAATCAGCTGAAGAAGGAAATGGCAAACCACAACAGTGTCTTTGCTAAGAAAACCCCAAATGGCATGAAGAATCAGACATGGATGAAATTATTGAACATAAACACTTTGTCCGACTCCCTCAGTGCGATCCTTCATTTGTAATATGCCACAACTTACTCATACATACCACACACCTCTCCAATGGTCTTGTTTGACCCTTAGTTTTAACTCTTGAGAGACTGATTCCATGACTTATAGCCATATAACATTGCCAGAAGAGTATTGCTACTAAATAGATGGGTCTTCATTAAGGGAGAAGTTTAGGGTCATTAAATGTGTCATAAAGGTTTTGCAAAGGTGAAACTTATCTTTGCATGTATTTGGAAACATAAAATGGTATTAATTAAAAAAATAATTTCCCAAAGGCAAACCAGTCCATTTTTTTCTCCCTGTTTAAGGCTGGGCATAGCTCATTTCCCATATGTAGCATGTATCCAATGTATAGATGTTAGTAGACTAGCTTTATGGATTGCTTGCTCAAATGCATGTAATAATCTGAACAAGGGACATTCATCATTTGCTTTTTTTAAAAATGTGCAAAATTAGGCTAAATGCTTTTGATTTACTGTACATCTCCTGGGGGAGATTCTGCATTATTCTGGGATTTGATCACATATCACTAGCAAATAAAAACTTCTAGAAACAGAAATCAATTTCTATTTGGACTTCTGTGATAGAATAGAAGTTCCTTGAGGGAAGGACTAATTCATTTTCATTTCTGAATGTCCAATGCTTAGCACATGCTAAGCACTTTATAACTTCTTGCGAGAAATTCATGGATTGGCTACTTTTAGGCTGGACAATCTACATATCAGTGGCAAATGCCATTGGCAATCACATCTCACTGATTTATGCCTCATTTAATATTAACAAACAAAGGATCATTGAACATTTTTATTTCTGTTATGACATAAAATTATAGGTTGATAGATTTGAATATGGAAAGGATTTTTCAGGTCACTTAATCCAAGCTCTTGATTATATCATTAAGCAAATGGAGAGGACTTGGCTAAAGTCACACAGCTAGAAGAGCTGGGTTGAATCTGGCTCCTCTGATTTTAAATCCACCAATCTCTCTGCTCTGCCTTTCAAGATTTTTAGGATTTAGGGGTCCACATAGGGCAATGTACAGAATACTGAATTTGGAGTTCAAATTCCACTACCCATTTAGCTCCTAAGTTTTTTAATATTCCTGAGGGAATTCACAAAAACGAAGCTGCTTCTATCCATTTTGTATAATCTTAGCTGAGTTTTTACTACTTCTCAGAACTCATTCTCTTCTATTTTTATTGACTCCCTTTCTCGTTTCCCACAGTCTGTGTTCCAAAGTGTATTTCTCTTTTCAACATCCCAATCATTTCTCCAATTCCCACATTTATAGCAAATGATTTAGATTCTTACTTCACCAAGATCATCTGATGTGTGATTAATCATATCCCTTTCTCTATTTCTCAAGACTCCTCCATCATTCCTCATTTTGTGTGTTAGTAGAACAAAAAGAAAGAGAATGAGTGCCTTATTCTTCTTTTCTGTCTCTTTTTCTGTCCTATTTCTATCCTAAATCTTTTTCTATCTTATCTCTCCCCCTCAAGATTTGTCTTAGCTGTGGCTAAATGGTAGAAAATTTGAAGGTAATTAGAGTCAAGGCAAAAGTAGCAGGAGAAAGATTCTAGGGGAGCAATTAAAACACAGCAATGATAATAGGGAAATCAACAAACATAGTTTCAATCAAAGCCAAAATATCTTGCTTTAATCCTTTTCTAAGGATCTTCCAGAAAAAAAAAATCTCAGATCACTTAAATTTTGAAAGAGAGACCTAAATACTATTACGTTCCCTCTCTAAATATAATGGTATTATAAGGTCTCCAGACATGATGTCTGTATTCCCAGCTACCAGTGAAGCTGAAGTTGGTGGATTTCTTGAGTTTTAAGAGTACTAAATTTCAATAGGTTAAGTTCCTTTAATTTCTATGCTAAATTAGGCATTACTATAGTGATCCTCCAGAAATAAGGGGACACCAGACCACTTAAAGGAGGATGAGCCAGCCCACACTGGAACTGTAGCAGGTGAAAGCTCCAGTATCAGTAGGAGTGGAGCTGATGTGAGTAGTCTCTGCATTTTCAGCTTGGTAGATACAAGGAAATCTAGTCTTAAACCAAGACATACACAAATACACAGATATGGAAACAGACAGATACACACACAATACAAAATTATCAGACAACAACAACAAAAGATTTGGATCACATATTTACAAATGGAAGGAATATTAAATTCCATTGAAGTATCTTATAAATGAAAAAACTAAAGTTAGGAGAAGTTAGGTGTCTTTCCCAGAGTGCTTCAGCTGGTTAATTTCTCAGGTGGAATTTGAACTAAATCCAGAGCTCTGTCCTTAACTACATGCTCCCTAAGAATTAAACACAAAGTTGCAGGAAAAAGAAAAGGACCCATTGAGGTGATTAAAGAATCTTGTCTACTACTTTTTTTTTTTCAGAAAAAAAAATCGAGCTCTGTTCAAGTAGAAAAAACAGTCTTGATTTTTGTAACATCCATATTTCACTACTTCTAAGCCATATTTTAGCATTACAACAATTAACACTAAATCAAGGACTTGGTCTCTTATCAGCATCTGTGAGAGGCTCATTTGGTCTGGATTGCCATCTTGAGCTCTGCCAAATACCTGTTGTCCAGGGTAATGGGCAACTCCTCTCCTGGGATTCTCCCATGAGACACTATCTAAAGAATCCAGAGGATTCTTCAGGGACTGGTGTGTCATCCTTGGCCTCAAAAACCTGGGATGTTTACCTAAAGAACTTCCTGTGATGGGCAGTCCATTGTAGCTTATGGCAGCCTATCCTGGGAATTCTGCCAGGGACAATTGTTCAGGAAAGAAAAAGCAAGTGGGAGGTATCGTCCTTGCTTCTTCTCTAGGTTATTTCAGGTAATCTGCCCAGAATCTGTTGGCCTGGCCTGGAAATTTATGGAGCCAGATCATTCTCTGGGTCTCTGACAGCAAGGCTCTTTCCTCAGTGAGTTGAGAAATTGAGTAAGAAAAAGTCTCCATTGCCATTAAAGCCTCAGTAGCAGTAGGTGTGGTTGCAAGGTGTCATGTTAGGTCTGGGCAGTCCATCTTTCTTAAATGGAGGTTAAATGACTGTAGCCCTACTTGACTTGAGCCACTAAAGCCTCCATTATTCCCTTCATTGATCCGGAGAGGCAAGCACAAATAAGAGCCAGAAGATGAACCTCCAACAACAAGGAATCTTTAAATGTGCACTCATTTGGCAGTGGTATTATCTTAAGACCATTATCCAGTGTGGGAATGTTTATTGCCTTGTTTCGAGATGCACAATGCAAGATTAACAATCATAGTGTTTTTTCGTATAAATGCAATATTTCTGCTATTGTGTTTGTGGAATTCAGCTAGATAATAATTGATTCTGTGACAGGGATTGGCTAATTTGCCAACAGTATAGCATAAAACACATTTATACAGTCAATTACACCCAAGTGCATGGCCTATTTGCTTTATAATTTCATAAACTTGCCAGCAATTTAAATAAAAAAGTTCCATTAAATTATCATATCATGTGATGGAATGATATTGCCAAGTATATTAAACCATGTGTGTTCAGCCAGAATTAATTAAATATTATTACTTTTTTCTTATTAACACATTGAACTTACCCTTCCTACTCTCTACTCGAAATAGAAGCCTATTAGTGAACAAAGTAAACTTAAGGGCAAAGTTTAAACATTTTCCTGAGGGTGTTTCATTAAGAACCCTGGTTCTTTTGTTTAAACATTTGCTCTTGGTAAATGTACTTGTATTGTGAAAATATTTTATGTTCTTAGATATGAATACTGGAAAAGTTTAAAAAATGCCTTAGTGGAATGATTCTGGTTTTCCAAGTGGGAATAACCGGTGCTTTCAGGTTAAAAAACAAAGTCCCAAGGAAAGAGATTTCAACATCGTTTCTGATTCCAGCTTTATTTGTGACCCATCTGTCCTCCTACATTCCCTAAGAAAGGAGAAATCTGAGATTTGAACAGTTTCAGAATGAAAGACCAATAACACGCACCAGACCTTGAATGCGCCGGAGATTCCTAGTTCATATGAAGGAAATTAACAAGCCATCTCCAAGGAGTTGGTTACTCCAATAAATCTGCCCCACACAATAAGAATTAATCCCTTAATATGACAATTGCTTCATTTTCTGAGAGGCAGGACATAAAGAGGTCAATTTTCACTTGACACTAACCTACCTGAGTGAATTATAACCCAGGCAGCGACAGACACATAAATACTCCCCGGTTTTTTTCTCCTGCCGTCTCTTTCTCACATGGAAATACTCCCCACATTGTCTGGATTCTCTCTGTCTGGAATCACAAGCATTTACTTCAAGGAAAGTTTTATCATCGTTCTCATTATCATACCATCATCATATTCTTTATTCTCCTCCTCCTCCGCCTTCATCTCCTTCTTCTACTTTACTAAAGAGACTTTATGAAAGCACACATTTTAAACATACAGATTTATAATTACCAGCATTTACTTGAACAAGATAGTGTTTAACAGTGGATAAGCATATCTTTAACAGAAGTCTACCCAGACTCAGCAGAAAAAAAAATTACCATTGAGATTTAATTATGACAGACACAAGACTCTCTCCTGGATAAGAGTGTAGACAGATAGAATTGGCACGGCTGTGCCTTCTTCCAGCTTGCTCCCTATGTATTTCTGTTAAACACAGTTTTTGCTGCTCTGTGACTACTGTAAATGGATATAATTGAGCACATCAAAGCAATAGCAAAAACTGAGTTCTGTCTGATTTGGGTAAGGAGAAAATATACAGACCAGACCTTGGCAAAGGAGATGTGAATCTGGATGGTCATCTTGCTTGTTCTACGAGCCAGAAGTGTATAGTGAAAAAGAACTCGATTGGAAGTTGGGAAAGATCAGGGGTCAAATCCCCTCCCGGCCACCTACTAGCTGTGTGACCTTGGAGATGTTCCTTAAACTCTCTCAGACTCAGCTTCATTTCATTCTAAATGAGGGATAAAAATGCTTGAAACTATATTCAAGAGTATGTGAGTCCATAAAACAAAAATATGGAAAATGTTTTGTGAAAATTGTATATTTGGATAGAGATTTTGTACTCACATATATCTCCATAAAGTATGTGTGTAGATGTATTAGATAATACATATATACGTATATGTATTATATACCCCCCCATATATATGTACATATATATTGAACTTACCTTTCCTACTCAAAATAGAACAAAGTAAATCTAAGGATCAATTTCTCTTTGCTGCAAACTTCAAAATAGAACAAGATGAATAAATCTAAGAGATACATACATACATATATATAGATTTCTCTTTGCTGACAGAGACAGAGAGAGAGAGAGAGAGAGAGAGAGAGAGAAAGAGAGAGAGAGAGAGAGAGAGAGAGAGAGAGAGAGAGAGAGAGAGACACATATACAAAGTCAGAGCCAGAGAAAAAAAGACAGAGAGAGACAGATATAGAAAGAGAGAATAAGAGAGAGAGAGAGAGAGAGAGAGAGAGAGAGAGAGAGAGAGAGAGAGAGAGAGACACACATATACAAAGTCAGAGCCAGAGAAAAAAAGACAGAGAGAGACAGATATAGAAAGAGAGAATAAGAGAGAGAGAGAGAGAGAGAGAGAGAGAGAGAGAGAGAGAGAGGAGGGAGGTATAGCTGAATGATAGGTGATAGATAACTAGATAGGTAATGAAAGGTAAAATAGGCAGAGAAATAGATGATGGATAGATAGAAGATAGGAAAAATCGGGCAGACAAGTAGATAGAGGGCTAGATGGGTAGATGATAGAAGATTGATACTGGATGATATTTGGATAAAGAGAGATGGGTGGACAGTCAGATAGATAAGCAGGGACAGCTCCACTATTTCATAGTCAGTATACTGACAGTGCAGAGAGAAGAACCTGCCTTTGAGTAGAACTTCAAGTCTCACCTCTGACCCACAGAGATGGTGTGATCCTGAGAAAGTCACATAGCCTTTCAGAGGCCTCAGCAACTCTAAGATTATAAATTGCAAACTGATCTGCATTCAGTGACGGGCATTTTCTCATTCTAAATGCCTCAGTTTAATACAATCTAATACAATCAGGTCTACTATGATAGCCAAAATCATTTTGTAATTGAGATAATATTATTTATTTTCCCTAAAACATGCATTATTTCTAATATACTTAGGAGAAATGTTTGTGCTCAGCCCATCCTCAGCCCCAAAGCTTTGCTGCTGCTGATCTCTTACTTAAAACTCTGGACTCAGGCAGACACTCCAGGACAACAGGAGATTGTGTTAATGCCAAGCCTGAAAACGTGGAGATTTTGATGATTCAAGTGAGTGGTGTTTTTGAATAAGGCAAAATCTATAATCTTTGTAAATATTACACACTATTATTAAAGAAGCAAAAACGAATTGTGCTAGAGTTAATTAAGGCTTTAAGAAATGCCTGCTTTTATTGGCAAAAAATTTTTTTTGTTGCAACAAGAAAACTAAAAATTAAGAGGATGGTTGGCAGCAATATTGATATGCTAATGGATAAACATGCTAATTTAGAAAAAACTAATCAGCAAAGACATTACTAATGGAAATGTACTGGAAAACGACTAATGCTGTATGCAAACCTGGTATGTACAAAATTAAGAAGAAACCCGGTCTTTTTCTTTTCTTTTTTTTTAATACTTGGAACTTGAGAGCAGAATATTGATGTTTTTGAAACTTTTCTTCCCTGAAATCTGGACAACATGGCCTGTTGCTAGAGGAACTCATTGATCCCCTTATCCTAGACTCTCAATAACTACTAGTTCAATGAATGGATGAATGAATTCTACAAGCATTTATTAAATGTCTATTATTCTAAGTATTTTTATAAATATTATCTCATTTGTTCCTAACAATAGCTTTGAGAGGTAGGTGCTGTTGTTATTCTTACTTAACATATGAGGAAACTGAGGCAGGCAGAGATTAAGTGATTTATCCAGGGTCACACAGTTAATAGAGAGCTTTGTCCACCGTACTGTCTCTGACAAAGTCCCTGTCCTCAAGATTACATTCTTCTAGGAATGAGGTTGGGTACCTATTTTATAGATAAATACAATTTAAAGGGAAAAAATAAAGTAAAAAGTGCACAGGAGAGAACAAAACAAAACCTACAAGGAAGCAAAAGAAAAAAAAAAGATGGATAGCTCTGAACACATGTTCACATTGTATATTTCTTCACAATGTGTATTTATTATATAGGCTTTGTTGAAATGGAAATCTATTGTTTTGTGTTTTGAATCCTCTAATGTTCTTCTGTGTACATCGCAATGATTTTCCCCTATTATTCTATTTGTTTTAAAAATGAAAAAAAATGATTTTTTAAAAACATACAAAATAACAGGAAGAAGGATGAGGAAACACTCAGAAATGAAGGAATTAGGAAACACCTCTTATAAAAGATAGTAATTTCACTGGGGACATAAAAGGATTGGTGATTTAAAGAGCAGAGGATGAAGAAGAAGAAACTTCCAGCTACAGAGAAGCAGAGTACCGGGCAAGGATGATGGAATGTTCTATTAAGGGGAACAGTGAGAAAAACAATATTATCTTACAAAGACAGTAAAAGACTCAGTTCCTGCCCTCACAGTTCTGATAGTCTGGTAGAAATGGGATGAATACACATGCTCAAAAAAATTAATGTAAAGCAGAGAAACATGCTTTACTATTTTTCTAATCATGCAGATTCATCATCTTAGAATCATTCTTTACTTGCCTTTTGTCCTCATCTCTCACATCAAATCATCTGCTAAATCTTGTCAGTTTATCTTCCAATATCTCTGCTCTATAGAGAATCCATCCTCTTTCAAGTCCTCATCTCCTCTCTCCTGGACTATTGCAATGGCCTCCTATCTGATCTGCCTCCTGTTACTGCCCCTTTATAACACATACCCCACTCATATACTAAATTAATCTTTCTAATAATCCAGTCATGTTGTTTCTCCCCTCAAAAAAAAATCTTCAGTAGCTCCCTATTGTCTATAGGAATAAACACATCTCTCACTTGTATTTAAAACTCTATAGAAGTTGCCTCCCATCAATCCTGACATCATTATTTCAAATTAACCCCTTTTATGCTTACTACAATTTAATTAAATCCAACTATCAGCATTTCCAGAAACCTGATATTCTAAACCCGTTTTCGTGTATTCATATAAACTATTTCTCATGACTGGAATTTACTCCATGTCCTTTATTTCCCTGTGGGGCTCAGTACAGTTACCAGGAACATGAAACATCCCCACCCAATTGTTAGTGGTTTTTTTCTCCATTTAAATTACCTGCTTTGTACCTTCTACACAGATGTTAAATGCTTCTTAAGGTCAGTCACAGTTTGTCTCATTTCTGTCTTTGCATGCATAGTACCTAAGATAATATTTTGTATATAACAGGTGCATAATAAATGCTAAATGAACTTATTTTCCCTCTTAAATTGTTCACTTCCTGACTTCAGTCTTTCTGGAATATTCCCATTCATCCTCTCTCCTTTGTCTGGAATCTGGTCTCCCAGACTAGTGACATCCAGGTATTTTTAATCATGTATATCTGTCACTAAAAGAGCTTGAACAAATATATCCAAAATATACATATTCATTTATTAATTATATACATACATATATATATATATATACTCACTACTGCAATAATACATATTATAAAACATAATAGAAATAAAAATATGAGATAAAGATAAAAGAAACATTTTTTTACATTTTTAATGATAGAAAAGTCACTTTACTCTCATAAAGATAAAAGCAAATATGATTCAAAATTATCATTAATTTCAAAAGATCCCTCTGTCACTAAATTGAGGGTTGACTTGTAAATAAGAATTGTTTTTAATGGAATAATTAATTATTCAGGTAATTTGATCAATATAACTGGGTGAAAATTTAGATATATTTTGTTGAAATATATAAAGTCAAACAATGAATCACTGTTATATATCAGTGAATATAACAGGAAGAGTGTTCTGCTGTGTGTATCCACATATACCCAATGCAAAATCAACATACAAAAATGAATTGTTCCCAATTTTAACTAAGCAAAGAGCTTTTAAAAATAATGTGTTCCTCTTTTTATTTTTAAACATGGTTCTGCTTAAAGTGTGATCTCATGACTTTATTGCCGATTTGCATTTGGGTAGTTGACCTTTATCTTGAGTGTGAGGAACAGCAATATGGTCAATGTGGTTTAGTGTGGAGTATGTAAAGGGGGAAAATGTACAACAAGCTGGAAAGGTAGAGAGGACCCAGTTGTGAAGGACTTTAGATTTCATGTAGAGGAAAGAAAGAAAGAGAAAGAAGAAAGAAAGAAAGAAAGAAAGAAAGAAAGAAAGAAAGAAAGAAAGAAAGAAAGAAAGAAAGAAAGAAAGAAAGAAAGAAAGAAAGAAAGAAAGAAAAGAAAGAAAGAAAGAAAGAAAGAAAGAAAGAAAGAAAGAGAAGAAAGAAAGGAAGGAAGAAGGAAGGAAGGAAGGAAGGTCAAGGAGAAGAAGGAAGGAAGGAAGGAAGGAAGAAAGAAAGAAAGAAAGAAAGAAAGAAAGAAAGAAAGAAAGAAAGAAAGAAAGAAAGAAAGAAAGAAGAAGAAAGAAAGAAAGAAAGAAAGAAAGAAAGAAAGAAGAAAGAAGGAAGGAAGGAAGGAAGGAAGGAAGGAAGGAAGGAAGGAAGGAAGGAAGGAAGGAAGGAAGGAAGGAAGGAAGGAAGGGAGAGAGGGAGGAAGAGAGGGAGGGAAGGAGGGAGGGAAGGAGAGAGGGAGGGAAGGAGGGAGGGAAGGAGAGAGGGAGGGAAGGAGGGAGGGAAGGAGGGAGGGAAGGAGAGAGGGAGGAAGGAAGGAAGGAAGGAAGGAAGGAAGGAAGAAGGAAGGAAGGAAGGAAGGAAGGAAGGAAGGAAGGAGAGAGGGAGGAAGAGAGGGAGGGAAGGAGGGAAGGAAGGGAGAGAGGGAGGAAGAGAGGGAGGGAAGGAGGGAAGAAGGAAGGGAGGGAGGAAGGAAAGAAGGAAGGAAGGAAGGAAGGAAGGAAGGAAGGAAGGAAGGAAGGAAGGAAGGAAGGAA
Source organism: Sminthopsis crassicaudata (assembly GCF_048593235.1). Lineage (NCBI taxonomy): Eukaryota > Metazoa > Chordata > Mammalia > Dasyuromorphia > Dasyuridae > Sminthopsis > Sminthopsis crassicaudata. The sequence continues at coordinate 31,631,292 of NC_133621.1, read as the reverse complement.
GGAAGGAAGGAAGGAAGGAAGGAAGGAAGGAAGGAAGTCTGCGACACCAAACCTTGAGGGACTAAATTCATCCAGATTTAGAATTTCCATACTTATGATTGTGAACAGAAACACCCAGGGCTCACTTTATCTAGCAGTCTTAGACCAGTACCTCTTATTGTTGTTCACTCATTTCCACTTTATTTTGATCCCATTTGGAGTTTTCTTCTTAGAGATACTACCATAGTTGTCATTTCCTTCTCTAGCTCCCTTTACAGATGAGGAAACTGAGGTAAATGAGGTTAAATGACTTGCCCAGGTCACACAGTATGTATCAGTATGTATCTAAGGTCAGATTTGAACTGGAGATAAGTCTTTCTGACTCAAAGCCTGCCACTCTATCCACTGCACCACCTAATTGCCCAGATCACTATTCCACTTTGGCCATATTCTTACTTGTTCTGACACCATGTGCACATGTTCTCTTGTTTTACAAACTGTAATCTGTACATCCTAACATTACTTTTGGAAAGGACGTGCCAATTTCCTCCCTTATGGGAATGCTCCACTCTCCATCCTTTGGGCTTCCCAGCCCCAAACTCTCATACATCGCCACCATTGCTTACTGAGTCTTGTGTCCTCTTATTCAAAAGTCTGTACCTTGGGGACAAGGGTTGACTTTTCTATTTCTGTCCCCATCCCTTAGTGCAATGCTTGGCACATAGAAAATAAATAAGTGCATTTCTTTCATTGATTCATTGGTTTGTCTTTGAGTCTGCTTTCCTCATTTCTCATATCCAATCAATCCTTCTCCTTCCAGTTCTTCAGTATTTCTTACATGCTCTACATCCCTCTTCAGACTCTGCCATCTGGCTACACTGGGCTGCTTGATATTCCCCTCACACAGCACTCTGTCCCAAAGCTCATATCTTTTTCTTGTCCCTCATGCCTCGAAGACTCTCCCTCCTCACCCCTTCATCTAGGCTTCCTTAGCTTTCCCTTCCCTTCAAAATTGAATTCAAACCCCACCCACAAGAGGCCTTTCCCACCTTCCTCTCTTGCCTTCTCCATACTTCCCCTGACTTCCTCATGTGATTCCTTTATTTACATTGTCCATGTCAAATCTACACTTAGTTATTTGAATATTTTGTTCTCTTTTAGAAAGTGAAGTCTTTAAATATAGAAACCATTTCTGCCAGGTTTATCCCAGTCCCTGGCACATAGTAAGTGCTTAATAAAAGCTTGTTGACATCTCCTTTTCTTTATTTTCACTGCCACAAACAGAGAAGGCTCTCAGGACTTATTTGCACAACTGTAAAAGCCTCTTTATTAGTCTTAATTTGTCTACTTTCTCCTTCCAAATGATGCTTGATAGAGACAACAGCATAATCATCATCTTCTTCTTCTTCTTCTTCTTCTTCTTCTTCTTCTTCTTCTTCTTCTTCTTCTTCTTCTTCTTCTTCTTCTTCCTCCTCCTCCTCCTCCTCCTCCTCCTCCTCCTCCTCCTCCTCCTCCTCTTCCTCCTCCTCCTCTTCCTCCTCCCCTTCTCTTCCTCCTCCTCCTCTTCCTCTTCCTTCTCCTCCTCCTCTTCTTCTTCTTTATCTTCTTCCTTCTTTTTTCTTCTCCTCCTTCTCCTCCTCATCTTCCTCATCTTCCTCTCCCTCCTCCTCTTCCTCTTCTGCCTTCTCCTTATCCTTCTTCTCTCTTCTTCTTCTTTTTAGTGAATAAATCTGGTTTTCCTACTCTCTGAACAAAAATATTTTGTGGCCCCCTATTTCATCAAGTAAATAAAGAAAAAAGTTAAACCCCCCTCTTGGATGGCATTTAATGTCCTTAGAAATTTGGTACCACCCCTTCTCTCTAATCTTATTTTATACAATTATCCCTTCTACATCTTGATTTTTCTCATCACAGTTTCATTTTATCACCTATTGACGTAAGAAATTAAATGGGAATTTTGAGGGAGCTTTGAGAAAACCACAGATGACATGTTCAGGCCAGCTGACACACAGAAAATGTTTAGAAACTCAGAAATCCTTAAAACATGTACATGGTATAACTATATCTTGTCTTTTGATACTATAATAATTCAGACTTCTTTGGTAGAAAAAAAGGGTCCAAAATTACATCTATTTTCTAGATTGTGAGGGTGCTGTGCTCTTAACCCCCATGATGTGAAAGGCATAACTGTATTAGCAATTTTCCTATGCTCTGTTTCATGTCATTATAAGGACTTTTTGCCATTTGAACATACCCTAATCTTTCTGTCCTTTTGATTGTATTTTTAAAGTTCCCATATCCTTCACATACTGAATTCTCCCTAACCTGCTGAGTTCCTATTTATAGGTCAAAATACCTGACTTCAATGATATTTCCTACATGACCACTTCCTTGATCTTCCTGAAATTTCATGTAACATTTTAGATTTTGAATTCATTGCTGATCGCTTGCTTGATTTTATTTTCTACTTTTATATACTACATGTACCCTGTAATGCTGAGTATCATGGTGAGTTGTGCTCAAATTATTTTCTTGTGCTGGATTGCAAGATCCATGATGGTGGGGGGTTATATCTTAAGTAAACTTCCCAGCAGAGTACTTTGAATACAGCAGGTGTATAATAATTGTTTAATAACTGAGTAAATAATTATGTTGGCACTGAGCTAAAGAATTGGTAGGGGTTGATGTACTTACTTCAAGTGTGGGTTTCATCTTCTTTTGTAGATGAATCTCAAACTCTATTAATTAATCTTGTTATTTCAAATATTATCTATATTTTGGAGGGCCATTACCAGTCATGCTCATTTATATCTTGTCACTAGACTTGGATGACTGGAAAAAAAGAGTGAGACTGATGCCTTTAAGAGGCTTACATTTTAATTAGGAAATTCCTTGGAATTCTGTTATGAAAGATAATCATATATAAGCTTCATTAAAGTTGCCTGCCCTGACTTTAAGTTCCAGTGTGTGAAAACATGACTAAGACTGGGTCATTTATATGTGCTTTTTTGAAATGAGAATTTATTGTTACATATTTTGAATCCTCCCTGATATTCTCCTGGGCACATGACAGTATTTTTTTTTTCTTTTCTGTCTTTCTTTTTCTATTTTTTTTATTTTGTATTTAATTAAAGAATAAATATAAAAAAAACTGGGTCATGAATCTTTTCATATCACCAGCACTTGGCACATAGAAAACATTTCCTAAATGATTTTTAATTCCCTCATCTATTCCATTGGCCTGACCTATACTTGAGGACTAAAGACTATCAGAATTGAAGAGACCTCAAGGATCAAACAGTCTCATCATCCTTATCCCTTTGTGTATGTCACAATAGGATGAATTGTTAAATTAATATATCCTTAGAAGTATCTGCAGATTCTAACAAATTGGAAGAGGCAGATCTGTTTTACAGTTTAAATACCTGCAAGATTCCTAGCTCTTTGATTTTCTTTGTCTAACACCCACAAGTTTTACTTGTCAGATATACCTATCAGTTGCCACCACTGGAAAAACTCTGATTTTAACAACAAAACTAAAGAAAAGAATCAGGCTTTTGGTGTACATTAGTTCTTGTTTTGAGTGAATAAGATAGTCTGCCCTGTTTTCCTTAACATCTTGTACCTACAGACCCTAAAACAACAATAATAGAGCTGTTACTAATAGTAATGATTTAGCAGTTGCAAAGAGCTTTAGACTGACTTTATTGAGAAGCAAAATGGTACAGAATCAAAGGATGTGTGTTCGAATTTTGCCTCTGACACTTACTATCTGTATCATTGTGGGCAAGTTACTGCTTTGGTCTCAATTCTCATCTTTACAGTGAGGGCCTTGGACTAGTCCTTGAGATCCTCTCCATCTCTAGAGCTAAGATCCTATGATGACCTTAGTGAAATAATTTTCATAGAAGCATTGTAGTACACAGGATAAATTACAAAGTGTTGAAGAATAAATGGGAATAGATACATAATCTTTTTTCCTCCTGTGAAATATTTTTATATCTGTGGAAAAATGTTATTTTATCCCCATTTTCTGGATTAGCAAACCGAGGCTCAATAATAATAAGAGACAGGTCACATGGCTAATAAATATCTAAGGCAAAATTTAAACCCAGGCTTTCTTGACTCCAAATCCAGGATTCTTGCCTATCCCACTATGAGGTAGTCATTCACTGTGAAAAAGAAGAATATTAAATGGCAGCAAATATTTGGCAGAGGTATGGAAGAATGCCCATTAGTGTTCAAGACCAGAAATCGATTTTCAGCATGTTCTGGTACATCTGATCAATGCTAAATAAGTGTACCCTGAATGCATGTCTCCCAAATGTTCAAGATGATTAAAATAAACTCTCTCTGGGCATGGTGGCCCATGTCCATAGCCCTTTTTCTTCTTTTTTATTATTATTTATATTTATATGCATGGGTAATTTTTCAGCATTGACCCTGGCAAAACCTTCTGTTAAAACATTTCCCCTCCTTCCCTCCCCACTCCCCAGATGTATGCCCAGAGTCCTTGTTGCTAGAGAGCCTGAAGCTGGTGGATGACTTACATTTGAGAGTTCTGAGCTTTAGTAGGGCTAACATTTTGGTCCGTTCACACTCAGTCCAGCGCCGGTGTGATGAGTCCTAGAGAGGGAGGGAGAGCCACCAGCAAGGGTGTGCTAATAAAGGTTTGACAACTGAATCTCCACAAAGCAATTCAAATTTCACCTGTATTATAACCATTATCTCCATCACTTTCTTAAGTCTAGACAATCAAAAAACACCAAATGCTGATTTGGAGCATTTGCTGATTTTCAAGATGAAAATACTCTTTCTCTCTCTCCTCTCTCATACACACACACACTCACACACACACACACACACACACACACACACACACACACACACAATTTGACAATGGACAAAAAAAAAATGAACAAATAGTGTAGTAATCTCCATCAAGAGGGCTCCATCAAAAACAAGGCTCTTTTCAACAGCAAGGTGATTCAGACCAGTTCCAATGGTCTTGTGATGAAGAGAGCCATCTACACCCAGACAAAGTTCTGTGGAAACTAAATGTGGATCACAACATAGTATTTTCACTTTGTTATTGTTGTTCGCTTGCATTTTGTTTTCTTTCTCATTTTTTTCCTTTTTAATCTGATTTTTCTTGTGCATCAGGTTAATTGTGGAAATATGTACAGAAGAATTGCATGTTTAACATATATTGGATTGCTTGCCATCTAGGGAAGTGGATGGGAAGGAAGGGAGGGAGAAAAAAAATTGGAATATAAAGTTTTGCAAGGGTTAATGGTGAAGTCTATACATGGGTTTTGAAAAAAAAAACTTTATTTAAAAAATAGCTCCATCATACACTTGGCCCAGGATGCCTAAGGAAGGGCAAATTGGTCCAGTTCAGAGCAGATTAAAACTACTGGACTGATCAATAATGAGATCCAGCCCTTGAATAGCTGTTGTAGTCCCTGCTTGGAAACAACAGGCAAATTCACTCTCAAAACTAAACTAAGTAAAATAAATCCCTACAATGAGAACATGCATTTGTTGGGCTGAAACTGGGGGTGTATTTTCAGATTACTATTTCTTAGCACCCAGCTTTACTTGTTAAAAGTCCAGACTCCAAAGAGCAGAGGTCGATAGAACTTACATCCAAGAGCCTGTCAGCTAATTGAATCCAGGCAGACGCCCTGCACTTGGTTCTCTCTGAGGATGCCCTGAGGGAGGTTCAGGCTTGTAGAGAATGCAGCAGTTTAAGAGAAGGTCCCAGAGGGAGCAAGTGCTTGCGATCTATTTGTATCTAAGTGCAATTCCAGGTGTTGATTTTTCATTTATCAACTCCTGACTGGTTTGGGATTTTGTGGCCTTAGAGACTTTCGCTCCTCAAAAAGTCACCTGCTAAAGAGATCAGCCAGAGTTCACCTCCTAATCATCCCAGGAGAGAACACACAAAGAGGGGAACCATTGGCCATTTCCCCGTAGACAAGTCTTAATTTTGCACTTCTTTGTCTTTGCTTTTTCCCTTCAGTTCTATCTTTAAGGCTCAGAGCAAAGCATATTTATTTGGGAAATGAGCTTTGTATGAGTTTAAAGGCACACAGAGAGCTTTTATTGGTCAAGAGTAGAGGAGCAACAATTTTGGGACTCTCTCTGAAGATAGATGGAATGAACATCCAATGGGCTTACAACTGGCAGACTTAGATTTGAATCCTGGCTCTATACTCATCCCTTGTGTGACTCTGGACAAATCATTCTCTCACTCTGTTTTTCTATTTCTTCATCTGTAAAATGAAAAGGTTAAACTATATGATCTCTGGGGTCTCTTTTAGCTGAAAAGGTATGGTTGTCTCTCCTCAAAGGCAGAAAATGTCATCTTTTGTTTATGCAGCTCCAACACTTAGCATAATGTCTTTCTAGAGATTTAATAAATACTTGAAAAATTAAATTGCATTTTCTCTTTCTCTCCTTCTCTCCCTCTCCTCTCCCTTCCTCGCCCGGCTCTCACCATTTTTGTGTCTGTCTGTTTCTTCCTTCCCTCTCTCTCCTCTCCCCAACCCATTTCTGTGTTTGTCTATCTATTTCTTCCTTTCCTCTCTCTCCTCTCCAATGTCCCCAACCCATCACACATAAACCCCGTTTCATGCTTTCATCAGACTTCTCAGAGCAATACAAATGGAAATGCCGAAGGCTAAACTATAAATGAATATTTTATTTTTATTTTTACCAAGAACTTTGAAGTTTAATATTTTTCAAGAACATTAAGGGCTATACAGGCAGACCTATCTATACATGTATGTGCATGTACAGATATATACATAGGCCAAAAGAAAGAAACAGCACTCCCCACAACCTTCTGCTTTGACTGTGAGATTAGAGGTTCTAACTTCTTGATTATTCCTTAACAAGAACGTTTTAGAGAAATCAGTATCTTTTGTCCTCATTCCATATAGATTACTGCAGTTTGCAGACAGCACTTTTTGCATATTATGTAAATAGAAAGTTATATTAAAAACACTGTAGGTAAAGCTGGAGCATATTTTTTTTTTAATTTCTCTCTTCTTCTTTTAGAAAAGACTCCTGATTAAAAGCAGTCAATGCTGTTCATCTCCAATTCCTTGCTGACTCTACCGGTGCAGTCTGAGCTGCCTCTGGTCCCTTGTGTAAAGGCA
>NC_133621.1:31599147-31619147 GCF_048593235.1 Sminthopsis crassicaudata | reverse complement strand
TTGGTAAATAGCTAAAAAGTAGGAGCCAACTGAGTTCAGAGGTGTTTATCCATAAAGATTATGAAGATCTCAAAAGAGTGCAGAGATTATCACAAGTTGGATGAATCATGGAGTCAGAGACAAGCTGTCCTATCACCGTGATATCAACACTAACACTCTTGCATGACCAGTGGTGGGTCATACAGAACTTATTTCTGATGGGTTAACTGTACTTTCATCTCACTATGCATTCTTTTAATGTGGTACTTGTAGGAAAAATCAGTAAGACTTTTGGCCAGGCTCCCTGTTGCTTACTGAATCAAATCTATAGTCGACTTTGCATTCAAGACTGTCCATAGTTTTGTTCCACTGAGTCTTTCTATCCATAATTCATACTACCTCCTGTTGGATTAACAATCAAACTGGATTAATCAAACTGGATTAATTCTCCCTCCCTTCAACTTGAACATTACTTGTTGAAATTCTACCTAACCCCTTCTATGAAGCTCTACCTGTTTCTATTTCTCCTTTCCCAGGTTGGAAACATTCTTTTCTTCCTTTAACATCACATAGCCTTTTGAATCTCTCTATTCCTTATGTTTATTCTTATATATTCCATCTTCCCTCAATAGGGAAGGCTCTCAAAAGCAGAGACTGTTTTTTTTATTTCTCCATGTAAAACTCCAGCATTGTCACAGTATTTTGCTTGCAGTAGACACTCAATAAGTGTTTTGCTAGGGAGAAACAGGACAAGGATCTAATAGAGAATTGTGGGAGGGAGCAGAATAAATAATAACCCATATTCCAGATTCAAACACCAGAGTAATAGTAAATCCCACTCATGCAATTCTGATCTGCTCTCACTTCTGCCACAAAGAGCACAGAATTCCAGGACTATCAAATGAATCTAAAAGGGGATTTTTGTGAGAAACAAAGCTTCATAAGAGAATATGAGAAACGAAATCTTGAAAAGAAGCCAAAAAACATCAATTTGCTTCATAAATATCCTGAGAACTTCTAGTCACTGGAAGTCATGATCAGTGACTCATATACCTATCCTTGGAGGAAAACTGGGTGGACCTTCCATAAGTATTTTGTAATTTAGCTTTTCTCCCCCTCAAATCCCCCCCCAAAAAATAAGATGAGGATGATGAAGATGATGAGAATTAAAAATTAAAGACTATTTAGTTCATAAACATCTTTGGGCCACTTTTGAGTGAAGAAAAACAAAATTATTTCTGCATATCTTTGCTATAGAAAAAAAAAAACAAGCTGGAAAACAAAACTGTCATTTTGCATCTTTGTTTGTGGGAAGATGAGGTGACAGGGGTAGTGGAAAGTTGGTGGTGCACGCTGCAGCGGCCCCCGCAAGCCGCAAAGCTTTTGTGTTGGATTACCCCATTCCTCATTCGGCGCCAACCCCGTAATCCTTCCGGATGTGCCCTGTTCTGCTGAAGCTGGCATGGCTGCCTGCCTTAGGCCCTATCTCCCATCTGCGGCAGCATACGTAGCTATATCATGCTTTCTATGTGGTAACCCAAATTTTATCCAGAACACAGAAGAAGCTTGCTGAGATTACACATCTAGCTCTCTCTGCCCAAGACCAGGTCACGCCGAGACTGGGCTTGGTTGGAATCCTACTTGGGGCCTTTCGGAGATTGAAGCTATGCCCCCTCCCTCCGCCTCTCCATTTTCCCCCAGATCACAGAAGCTCTGAATAGCAAACATGGCATCCTAAATACACTACCACCTGTTTTGTACAAGTCTGCTTGGGCTGTTGCAACTGTACTGCCTGACAGTTGGGGGGTGGGGAGTGGGGTGTACTTTGCAGGTTGGCTGACCAACACAGACATAAAACTAACTGCTAGACATATGTTTATAGTTTGTACCCAGGCCAATACTTCCCACGCACACCTACATACCAACAGTGACCTACATAAATTCTTGCACACATGTTGCTTTGAGCCTTTTACATAAGCTTGCAGGTGCTGGGGTCCTAGGCAATAAAGATCGCTTGCTTGACAAGCCTCTTTGTTGTACATGTTTGGGATTGTTTTGCTTGTTTGTTGTCAAAAGGCAAAAAAACGAACTTTTGGGGAGCTCGTGTATTCGAAAAGCTTAAAAACATCGCACGGACAGGCAAACTTTTACCTGTCACGGCTTCCAATTGAGCTAGTCCTGCTGCTTTATGGGCCCTCTCCTAATTACCTGTAAAAATATATAAATAAATGGGACAGGTGTTTACTCTTCCAGTTGATTAATTGATAATGATTTCACCGCAATGGAGGGCAGAAAGTTAAAAACCCAAAGGCAGCCGTTAAACGAGAAATAGATGCTGTCGAGGCAGGGCTGGGAAACAGCTTGAGATATTTACAAAGGCTTATGTGGCAGGAGAACTATATTTTCCATATAGGTTTAGAGAGCTCATAGTCCCAGACTACATCAATGCCATGTAGAAAGTTCTCAGTTTTATAAGCATGAAGCCCTAGAGATTTTAAAATGAATTAGGAAACATTTTTCCCCCTGGACAAAAAAATTGCCAAGATGCATCAGTGATGTGTGCAGAAAAAGGTGCATTAGAACTCTATCTATTAAGCCCAATTTAAATCGGACCACTTTTTTCAATGTGTCTGTGCTGCTTTTATCACTTTTGCAGCAGAAGAAATAGTAACTGACATTTGCATAGGGCTTTACAGTTTGCAAAGTGCTTTCTATGTATGATCTTATTTGAGCCTCATAACCACCTGGGATGTGGGTCTTGTGTGTGCTATTTTCCCCATTTCATCAATGAGGAAACCAGAAGTACAGCCAGTGGTCACACAGCTAGTGGGTATTAGAAAAGCCACAATTTTCTTTTTCTCTCTAGGACCAATATTCTCTCTATTACACTAAACTGCCTCTTCCGGGCAGTTGAAGATGTATAGCATGGGCTATTCTATGACTCAGTAACAAATGTTTTAAAGGCCTACTGTGTGTCAGCACTATATTGGAGACTAGAATAAAAAAAAAAAATTAACCCTTAATGATCTTAATCTTTTTTATATATGTCATAGATGCCTTTAGCAGCCTGGTGATGTCTACGGAATCTTCATCATATTGTTTTTAAATGTATAAAATACTACATATAAATATAAAGGTAAAAGCTAATGAAAATAAAGGTGTATTTTTCTTCCTGATCCAGTTCATGGATCCCATGAAATTCATTCATGCACTGAGGAACTCTAGTTAAAAACCCCTCATCTACCAGGAAAAAAAAAAAAAAAAAACAAAAACATGCACACAGATTATCATACTTAAAAGCCTATACAAATTGCATATTTAACTTATATCAGATCGCTTACTGTCTTGGGGAGAGGGGAGGTAAAGGAGGGAGGGAGAAAAATATAGAACACAAAGTCTTACAAAAATGAATGTTGAAAACTATCTTTACATATATTTGGAAACTAAAATACTATTTAATTTTTTTTTAAAAAGGAAAAATAAATTATACAGAACAAGGGAGAGCAGGAGTCACTAGCAGCTGGTAGATCAAGGAAGGCCTGGAGTAGGAGGTAGTAGCCCTTGAGCCCAACTCTGGAAAAGGCTGGTCTAAAAACCTAAGGCCCAGAAGGGAGAGAGTACCTTGCAGCAAGGAGGGTAAGCATTAGCAAAAGCAGAAAGGAAGATCAACTGGGTGTGAGGGACACCAAGTGGAACCATTGGACTATCGTAAATGTGTGAAAAGTGTGAAATAAGTCTGAAAGGTAAACTAGAACCTGATTATGAAGAGTTTGAAAGGACAAAGGGGAGTTAGCCTCTAATTCTTCAGATAACATAAAGTCCATGCAATTTATGAGGAGGGTGTGACCTGGCCAGACCTCTACTTTAAGGAAAATCACTTTGGCAGCTGGATAGAGAATAGATTAGAGAGAGATCTAAGGCAGGGAAACCAAGCAAGGAACCTGTTAAAGTAATCCAAACAAGAGGTGCCAAAGGTCAGAAGTAGGGTAATGACCGTGTGAGTGGAGGAAAGAGAAGGACACAAGTCAACAGATGTCCCCTCAAATTTCCAGGTAGCAGAGTTTGCCTGCATTTGCTGCAACTCAATCTATTTTGTGAGATCAACGAAATGTTCCTAGCTCAAGCCCGGACTATGGCTCTGAGCTGAAAGCTTTACTGAGGACAATTGAGATGGTGGATTACTGGTAGGGAGATCGGTTAGCTGATGATTTATACATGAAACAAGGAAAGGGAAAACAACACCAAATAAGTGAGGTTTTGCTCAAAGCTCAGGCCATCTTTTTATGTGGATCCTTAGAACAGTTTCATTCACTCTATTTCTATTTTATAGCTTAGCTTATAAGCATGAATAATGCAGGCCCACAAATAGCATTGAAAGCAACTCTAGCCAGGAGGTGGAATGAGGGAAGAGTCCATATTTTATGAAAACAACCCCAAACAGAAAAGACATTTTCATGTCTTCTAAGAAACAATACCAAATAAAGAAATAACATATATAAACTAAAATAAGAATTGGAAAGAATTTTTTTTTCCACTCACCAAACATGGGATGAGATGAGGCCATACTAAATACTCCAAAAAGTCTGTGATTTCATGGCTATCTCTATTTTCTCCAATCTTGCATAGTACAAATCATTCAGGCCTACCCATTCTATGCATCTGTTGTCTACATCTATAGTAGTTCAATTTAAGTGCTGGGGACCTTCTTGTCTTCTTTTTTGACATTGCAAGGATACCATGTGCTATTTGCCTATTACCCTACCCTTTCCGTGTGACCAGTTTATCTCTATTTCACTCAAAAATTTCTAAAATGGGATCCTTTGCTTCTATTTTTCTTTGTAATTTCTTCTTTTTTTCTGTCCATATTCCTCATATATCTCTCTACTGCTCTCATTTTTAGTTTTTCTAATGTAAACATGGGGATGTTTCATGACTTGCAGCCATTCAGTAATACCAGTAGAATATTAGTATCCTACAAAATGGGCTTTTGAGTCTATACCATAAGGAGAATACTGTTTCAGTTTCATTGAATTTTTAAAAATTAAATGAATTTAAATTTAGTATTTAACCCTTCAGAAACTGACAAACATTATAAGTCATTGGACATGAGAAAGTGTTAAATAAAACATCAATAATTCAGATTAAACTTAAAAGTGTGTTGTGTATACATTTGGGGGGGATCAGGTTGCTAAACATTTATCAACACATCTCTGAAAAAAATGCATCAGAATTTGAACTCCACTGAGACAGGGTAAACTCTGTAATGGAGTGTCAAGGATCTATATTGTTGTATTATCTTCTTGTCTTTCCAGTCCTGCATCAGCAGGAGCAAACATATTTTTGGAGAGGATGAACTGGTAGTAATACTTCCATAAGAAGTCTTTTAAAATCTTATGTAGAAAAACAATGTCCACAAAAAGAATTATATTATTTAGAATCTATTATCTGCAAACCCTTCAAACAATGAGATAGAGGGGAAAGTATATATAAGCACAGGACAGTCTCTTAAGAGTTTAGGCCCCATCTTTGATTGACACAAAAAGTTTCCTTTGCTCTTTTGAAATTTTTGTCAAGGGAAAAAATAATTCCCCTTTTATTCAGCCAAAATGGTATTTGTGCGTTTTAAAAATGTAACTTTTCATGGCACATCACCATGCCTTGACAGAGACAGTTCCCCCAAGTCTAGAATATGTGCTCATTTCTGCCAATTAGAATTGCTTTTTTTTTTTTCAAAGTAAAATTGGAAATGCCATCCTTCAACATACAATGTGTTTTTTTTCTGAAGTCTCTGAAACACCAAAGTCACTTTGAATTTTTTTGGTATATATTTTGAATATATTGATATGCGTGAAGAATAGTTCTTATATTCCAATAGAATTGAATCTCCTTGAGGGTAGGAATCATTTCTTTTTTTTTTCTTTTTGCTCCAACCTGGCACATAGATGCTTAATAATTGTTTGGAGATTTGATTCATGAAATGCTATCTCCTTTCACACTCTAACCATCCCTATATCCTTCCTCTTCCACTACCACCAATAAAGGAGGAAAACCTACTACAAAATAGAAGAATCTCATTGGCATATTGCTTTTTTCCTACTGTCTGTGTTTATTGGCTTTAACAAGACCAAGCAAGAATTTTTCCATCCTTCCATCCATCCATCCATCCAACCCATCATCCATTCATCTTTTCATTCATCCATGCCACTCTTCATCTATCCATCCTCCCCTCCTCCATCCTCCCATCCTCCATCCATTCATCCACCGTGGTATGAAAAGACTCCTGGATTTGTAATCAGATAAGTTGTGTCCAAAATCTTACTTTTGCCACTTAATAGTCATGTGACCTTGGGCAAACATTCTTTCTTTAGAGTCCAAGCCTTTCCTTAACCACTTACTGGCCCTGTGAACCAAGACAAGGCATTTAACTTGTTAGTGCTCTAGACAACCACGTAAGAGAGAATCTCAATCTGAGGTCCATGGGTTCTGTGACCTCGAATGGAAAAAAATACTTCTTCAAGGTCTGAATTGAGTTGAAATTTAGCATTTTCTTGAATAACATATGTAAGAAATAAACCAAAGAGTCATTAGATCACAGGGTCCATAACATTAAACAACAATAACAACAACAGCAAAGAATTTAAGAACACTTGGTCTAAGATGTTAAGTTGTAGAGCACTTTTGCTCTGTTGATTTGCATTGGTAGAGGGAATTTCCATGCCAAGAATTCACAATATTGTTGAAATTTTAAATTTGAAGCCTTCCCCTGCAATCCCTAGACCATCATCATTATAATTGTAAGTGAAAAAGTAGGACCATAGTCTCTCAGCAACTCAGACTCATTGTTCTTCCAACTCAATGTCAACCTAAGCAGAACTCAACATTTTCCCCAGGAACATCATTTGAAAGCTTCCTTTGCAGCCTGGGCCTCCTTGTGAAAGTGCTCTAGTTTCCAAGTTCAACCTAAGCACCTCAGTTGTTTTACAGCTTAAACTGTGTACGTGCAGAGCTCTCTCCTGATCGGCTCTGAGAGCGGCAAAAACCAGAACGTGCGCGTACATCCCAGCTGTAAAATTGCACATTCCACTGTAAGTGAGCAATCTAAACTACCTACTTCATCTCCTTCTACCCAAATATTGCATTTTCTCTTACCATAAAGATGCTTTATAACGGCCACAAGGAGCCATAACTCACAGAGGGGCTGCTACTGAGCTGCTCCTCATGGCCTGCAACTCCCACTCTATTATGAGAGCATATGTTGCCTCTCTATCATGAGTTATGATTGGGCCGGGGTGCCTCCAAGTCTATATTTAGAAAGCAAGGCCCCCCCACACCCCGTCTGCAGAGATTCACAAACAATCAGAGACTGTCCAAATTGCCAAATGGTTTCCATGTTGCAAAGCAATTCCTTAGGTGTTTCTGCCTGGGATTCGGCTGCCTAAATTCTCAATTAGTGCAAATGTTCTTTTACCTGTATAGGTATCATGCCTGACTGCATAGAAACAACTGTTCAAGCAAACATTTTCCAACATGGACAAGAGGAGGATTTGGGGAAGCTAAAGCTCAGTGGCAAATGGTTTGGGGGCAATGAGAGAAAGTTTGTTTTCATTGATCAATAAGACAGCCAGCATGAATGACAGAGATGATAGAGAGTTAGACTGGGTGACAGGAATTCTCCCCTCATGCTCTAGTTCTGTGGATAAATTATTTAAACTTTCTCAGTTTCACTTTCCTCATTTATAAAATTGGGATAGGGACAGTACTACTTGACCCATGGGAATGGGATGAACTCTTTAATAAAATGAAAACAGACAATGGAATATATTTTAAAAACTAGAATCCTATAATATGTTGTTTATAAGAAACACATTTGAAGTAGAAGATACACACAGAATAAAGATAAGAGTTTGGAGCAGAATCTATTGTGCTTCATCTTTAGCTATAAAAAATGCAAGGGAAGCAATCATGATCTCAGAAAAAGCAAAAGCAAAAAAAAAAAAAATAGACAAATAGACCTCATTTTAAAAGATAAGGAAGAAAAGGAAGAAAACTACATGTTGCTCAGAGGTATCATAGACAGCAAAGCAGTGCCAATGCTAAACAGATATGCATCAAGTGGTATAGCATCCAAATTCTTAATGGAGAAGTTAAGTGTGTTACAAGTTCATGACCACAACAGCTAGAAAGCATTAGAAAATGTAAAATAGATAGTTTTGATTGTATTAAATGATAAAGCTATTGCACAAACAAAACAAATGCAACCAAGATTAGAAGAAATCTTCTGGAAAGCTGGGAAACAATCTTTACAGCAAATGTCTCTGAGAAAGGTCTCATTTCTCAACTATACAGAGAAAACTGAGTCAAATTTATAAGACTACAAGTCATTCCCCATTGAAAAAATGGTCAAAGCATATATAAACAGGCAGTTTTCAGATGAAGAAATAAAAACTATCTATAGGCATAGGAAGAAATACTATCAATCACTTTTGGTTAGAGAAATGCAAATTAAAACAACTTTGAGGCATCATCTCATCAGATTGACTAATACATCAAAAAAGGAATGCGATAAGATGGAGAGGATGTGGGAAAATTTCAACACTAATGCAATATGGGTGGAGAGGTGAACTGATTCTGAAGAACAATTTGGAGCTTTGCCCAAAGAGCAAACAAACTATGCATACACTCTTGATCCATCAATAGTACTACTAGGTCT
Source organism: Sminthopsis crassicaudata (assembly GCF_048593235.1). Classification (NCBI taxonomy): domain Eukaryota; kingdom Metazoa; phylum Chordata; class Mammalia; order Dasyuromorphia; family Dasyuridae; genus Sminthopsis; species Sminthopsis crassicaudata. Next base: position 31,610,458 of record NC_133621.1, on the reverse strand, counting down.
GTATCCCAAAGAGATTATTAAAAAGAAAAAAGAAAAAGTATCTACATGTACAAAAGTATTTGTGGCAGTTTTTGTGGTAGCAAAATACTGGAAATGGGGGGATGCACATTGATCGGGAAAGTGGCTGAAGAAATTATGTTGTTTGAATACTATTGTGCAATAAGAAATGATAGGCAGATTTCAAAAAAAAAAAAATTCTAGAAAGAATTGTACAAACTGATCCAAAGTAAAATGAGTAGAACCAGGAAACATTGTATACAGTATCAGCAACATTGTGTGATTATTGATTTAGCTATTCTTCACAACACAATAATCCAAGACAAGTACAAATGATTCACAAAGGAAACACTTATATACATCCAAATAAAGAACTGATGGAGTCTGAATTCAGATCAAAAATACTTTTTCTACTTTATTATTTTTCAAGTTTTTTTTCTCCCTTGTGTTCTGTTTCTTCTTTCACAACTGTGACTAATATGAAAATGTTTTACATGATAGTATCTGTATAACCTATTTCAAAATACTTACCACTTTAGGAAGGGGCAAGAAAAGGAAGGGAAGGAGGGAAGGAGAAAAATCTGAAACTCAAAATCTTAAAATGAGTGCTAATGATTGTCTTGACATGTAATTAGGAAAAATAAGATACCATGTAAACTAAAAAATAAGGCTTTACACATTATTTGACAAATGGCTTTAAGCACTATTCATTGTAGAATAGAACACTCTTAATAATAGGACAATTATTTTTTTCTTTCTTTCCATTTTTGTCTTTGTCTTTTTCTTATAGGAGAGTTCCTTGGACTGGGTTGCCCCAGGGTTGTGAACGATATTGAGAATGTTGCTTTTGACTAGCTGTAAATGTGAAATGTGATTAGAAGAAGAGATATTCACCTACCAACTGAGTGGAAAACCCATGTGATCCCATCCTTAGTATCCATCTAAATTAAATGTTGTTTTTGATAATAAAATAGAAATATTTATGGATCCACAGGAGGTGAAGAAGTTCATTAACTCTCTGGATAAATAACAGAATGAGCGGTGGAAAATCTATTGACAGATTTAATCAGGGACTTGTGAAAACAACCAGATATAACTGATTTTATACATTGTTTAAAGATTGCATTCAGAGGATCTTGATTGGAAAGGCAAGAAGAATTCCTCCTCTCCCCATCCTTGTACTAAAGATTTATTTATCCTTATGATCTTAGCCTAATGATTGGAAAAAAGAAAACAGAATTTAAAATTTTAATACAGTTAATGAACTGCACTGATTATTATTATAATTTTGGAGGAAAGATATAATGTGGTTTAAACTTCTTGATATGCAAGTTTTCATAGACTTTGATCAAGTCCATGAGAGAAGGGTCAACTCCAAACCTCCATCCTCATCCAAGACATTCTAGTCTCAAAAGTACGTGAGGAACTGCTTGGGAGATATGGGTACCAATAAATTGCCTCTGAGAAAGGGAGTTAGAAAAATAATGTTGGTTATGAAATATCATTTGACAGTTTTTGGTGATACAACAGGGAACTGAGTTTGTTGATGGGTAGATCAAGCTGATCAGAGGAGACTCAATATCCTTATTGAGAAAACAAAAGAATTTAGCTAATGGGGTAGGCTAGGTATTGCTACATATGGCAGCAGTACAGTGGGATAAAAGATAGAATTATTAAAGGGAAAAAGAATTTATACTCTGGAAATTTATTTCATGATAATATTTTTTTCTTAATTGTAAGAAGGAAGATGATTGTTCAATTGTATTGAGGACATTTCCTTTATCTTGTGTCAGAATTAAATGTTCAATGTCAATGTGGATCTTTTTTTTTTTTTTTTTTTTTTTTTAAGATGAATTAAGATAATGAGTATGGTTTGCTTTCTACCTAACATAGGGCAGCAATTTGGGACCATAGAATAGATAAAACAGATGTGAAATCTAGCAAAGAGCTGTAGACAGAAAATACAAGTACCAAAACAGTTCTTTTTGACACTTTAATACAAAATACAGATATAATAGACTTAGAAGAAATCTAATTTTGGTGGCTAAAGTTTATTTAAAAAAATTAACTATGATATCATGAGCAAATTAGAAGAATATAGGACAATTTACCTCTCAGATCTGTGGAGAAGGAAGGAATTTGTGACCAAAGAAGAACTGGAGATCATAATCAAACACAAAGTAGATAATTTTGGTTATATTAAGTTAAAAAGTGTTTGTACAAACAAAACTAATGCAGACAAGATTAGAAGGGAAGCAATAAACTGGGAAAACATTTTTATATTCAAGGGTTCTGATAAAGGCCTCATTTCTAAAATATATAGAGAATTGGCTTACATTTATAAGAATTCAAGCCATTTTCCAGTTAATAAATGGTCAAAGGATATGAACAGACAATTTTCAGATAAATAAAATAAGAGCAGATTTTGGTCTTATTCTGCTTTAGGACAACTCCTTTTCTCATCCCTTTAATTGCTTGTCCTGGTACCTAATTGTCATTCTTTTACTTTGTGTATTTTATCTTAGTAAAAACAACAACAATAACAACAAAACAAATCTTAATTTTAAAAAGCCTCAGATTAAAAATACAAAGAAGAAAAATTGTTTTTTGGCCTAAGGAATTTGTATTCTCATGGGGGAAATAGCACTAAATTGACTTGAAAGGGAGATCAGTTGGAGCAACTTCTTGTTCTTGAGGAATTTGAGTCCTGAAGCCCAGCAAGATAAGACAAAAGTTCCAGATGAAAGTTGAGGGCCTCTGGAATTGATTCTCAGAAAATGGTAGGGCAAAAATAGAAATAATTATCTAAGTAGGGAGGATTAATTTTATATATGTAAAAACTAAGGATCAGAGAAGAAAAATAACTTACTTGGAAGCAGAGCCAGGGTTTTGAACCCATGTCTTTTGACTAAATTCAGTACTCTTTCCACTTTGGTAAATTGGTGCCATAGTTGTTAATAAAATAACTTTCCTAAGATATATGAATTCTGCATATGCTTTGTATATTTCATATATACTATATATGTGTGTGTACATTCACATATATATATACATATATATATATGTATTGTTCTATTTATACATATATACTATGTATATTGTACCATATATGGTACGTGTGTTTTATATGTATGTTGCATATATACATACATATTTGCATATACAATTGTACAGACATGGGTTGCGGAGGGCTGAAACTTTGAAAAGGTGTGCTTGAATTAGACAACAAAGCATTTAAGCCTAATTACCTATTCAATGTGAGCTAATGACTCTATATTTAGATGATCTGTGATGGCTCTCCTCACCATTGGTGCTTGCTGAATGTTTGGGGGTGAGGCAATCATAGGCAAGGATTGCAGGGCTTAGGGAGAGATGTCAGAGTCACCTGGCGGCAGGACGAGGAGGAGAGAGGCTGTTGACTCTGGACTCCAGAAGCCAGGATACATCTTTGGCAAGCCACAAGGCAACTTGGCCTGCCTCCTTCACTTCTCCCTCCAAAGACCAAGAACTTTGCCTAATCTTGATTCTGACTGATCCTAAGGCCCTCCAGGGAGCGAGTCAGGACATTACAATGGGTCATGTATCACTAGCATAGTTATCCAATGGCACTTTGTCAAACACAATCTTCTGCCCTCCTGAGAGGCTATCTTGCTTCCAAACTTTTCTGGGTTCAGTGATTCTTCAAACTCAAATTCCTGCTAGATGACACATACACACATCCATATATGTAGCTCTCTCTCTAATATCTTTATATATAGATCTATCTATATTATTTTCCCCACAAGAATACAACCATCTTGTGAGCAGAAATTATTTCATTCTTAATATCCCTTGTACTTAGCACATAGTAGGTGATTAATAACTGATTGATTAATAAAATTTAAGAATAAGTTAAGACAAAATATGCTCTCGTTTGTCTTATACATTTGAATCATAACATTCCTCAACAAAACTGAGATACTAACACTTGCAATGTTTCCCTGAAAATTCTGAAAGAAAATCATTTGGCAAGTTTTAAAATCTGATATAAGTATGCATTTTTAGACTACATATAGACCTTTACTTAAATGCTAGTACTATAAATATGAGTCCAATGACCAATGAATCATCATAGCACTGAAGGAATGGAGTCATATAAACATTGACATTGTTGCTATAAATAAAATCAGATGATATGATGAAGATGCAACTAAGCAGAAGGATGGCTTACAAATTTTCTTCAGGAAAAAAAAAGTTTGCAAACTATTTTATGTTATTTTCAAAGATAAAAGGGAAAATCATTTTATGAGAGACTTGATCATCTTGTATTTCTTCTTGAAAAACAAAAGTAAAGACCCATTGTTGACGTCAATTATTGCTTTTATGGCTATTCTTGTTGTGAAGAAAGAGATGTTATGAAGAACTTGTTAATATTCTCCAAATTAAATTTATCAAGGCAAAACATGGTGGAAGGTAGGAACAAGGAGCTCCTTTCTATGTTTCCATTTAATAAGGGACCCTAGGCCAGCCATATCTTTATTTCCCATGCAGCTGCACTCCTTTAGGCTTCTCCATCATGCATGCATGTTGGATACATTCCCTCCCCATTATCAGATCTCTTTTGTGTTTTTCCCCTCATCCCATTGGAAGCTCCTTAATGCAGAAAATGTTTTTCTTTTTAGTATTTGTATCTCCAAACTTAGCAAAGTCTTTTCTATAGTAGGTGCTTATTAAATTGATCTTGAATAATTCTCTTCACTTCTAAATGGTCCAGGCATCTTTAGGAGTATAAGCTGAAGAGAAGTTAAAAATTTACTTTGGTAAAGGAAGTTCCTCTTTAGAACTTCATACATTATGTCTGCTTAAAAAAGGAAAAAAATGTTTGATTAGATATCAATTCAAACGTGCTTATCGATTTTATTTTAATATTAGAAATTATGACAGCATCAAGACACAAAAGTGGTCAAAGTATTAGAGGTATTATAGGAGCCTTCTATATAAAATAAATATTTTCTTTAGGAAGAGTCAGAAAGAAACAGTGGAGATATATACATACATATATCCATACACATGAATATACGGCAAATGTCACATTTGATCCTCACCTTCAAGGTAGGTGCTATCATTCTCATTTTTTTTCCATTGAAAAATCTATTTGTTTCTGACCTGTGGTAAAGTATTCCAAGGCCATATTGGTCTGATTAGCCACAGGCAGACATCTTGTAACTTGATTTTAATATAGTATTGTCATTTTGGTCCTCTTCAAGAATGAAGGACAACAACCAACTAATACGTAGTAAGCATCAACATTGTTGAAACTGATTAAATCTTTAAACATATGAAATGACTGGATAATGATGTGGCAGTCTTTTCTTAATCAATCACCCACCTATGAACAGCCATACTATTGATCTCTGTAGTAAAAAGATTAAAATTAAAAGAAAGAATAAAAATGAATTGGCATGACATACAATTCAATAAATTCCATTCATCACTATCTAAATGAGCTATTAGTATCAAGAAATAGAAAACAGATAATAAAATAGATCATAATTCTCTGCACTTATTTAAGAAAAGAAACAATTACCACAACTAGTGACCCAGATAGCCCTAGAAACGACATCATTCAGAAAACATGAATCTTTGACAAGTAGAGAAGGGAAAATGAGTTTATGAAAATATTGGCATGAGATGGAAAGGAGTCAGACCACTTTAAAAGCATTTAAGTCATCAAACTGAAACAAAATAGGAAAAAAGAGCCAGATTTCTGCATCAATTATAGTGGAACTATTACATATGTATTCTAACATTATAGATACACATGTATTTCATGAAGAAGTTGAAATGACACCAAAAATATCCCAAAGATGCTAAGAGATCATCCAGACTTTGTGAAGGTCCAGGATATAGGCAACATAGGTTTAAAAGAATTGAATTGAAAAATTACTTTCTCTCAGAGAGGAAGATATCAAGTGACTAAGAAAAATCATGTACGTTTTGAACACTGAAAAAGGCAAGAAGATATTAGTAACTATCAAGGCTTAATGCCACTTTCAAATTGCTATGAAAATAATTTATCCACATATTTAAAAGATGCATGATGAAAATATGGAATAGGAAGAAAGAAGCTCTGTCACAAATGATATTTGAGCATGAAGCTGATCTCAATTAGTTGGGAGGTATAGAGCAGGCAACATATTTGTGTTTTATTGATTGTCTCAGCAAAAACAAAATGCAACTCTAAATATTTGCCTCAAACAAGGTGGCTTCCATGCATATATTGAGATGATAAGAGATTGCTTGAAAGATACAGGAGAGAAATAAGTGTGTACACTGATCCTCTGATTATTAATATCAAGTGAGTAATAAAGTAAGCTCTATCGGTGCTTGCCAAAAGTGTTTGTGTCACATTGTCTGTGCAGCTCCAACTTCAATGGGAAGGAGTCTGTAGAGATGATGAAGTATTCAAAATAATCCCATTTGCCAAGGACATTGTCTTGATTGGGTTAAACCCTAGAAAGATGGAGAGGGTCTCAAAGGAGATCCATAACTACTCCAAAGAACCTAGCTTAACTTTGCAGATAGAGTGGAAGAATTTCTATTGTTACAAAGAGTAGTCTCCAAAGTGAGGATTTTAGTCTTCTATCAATAAAGTACAATCAACTAACTGGAGAGTAGAAAGATGGGTGTCATCACTATGATAGCCAATCATGGGAGTTGTCTCCAATACAACCTCCTATTATCACTCAACACTTCTTTCACTATATTCCTTCTTGTAGCTTGGAAGCTTCCCTACAGATTGGGATATTGAGTTAGAAGCTCATGAACCATTTTTCTTTTAAATGGCGGAGAGCGAATTGCATTGTACAAATGAGCATGATTGGGCTTCATTCTGCATAGCAGTTCTCCTTATGTAATTTTTCTGCATTTTTCTGAACTTTTCAATTTTTATTAAGGCATAATCTTCCCAGTGATCTAAGTATACAACTTCCATGTCCTCCTTTACTCTTAAAATTTGTCTCACCCCATATATTTTAACAATTGACAAATCATATCATTTCCATTTCCACAACTCTGACTCTAATAATCTTCTCTCTGCTCAGATAGCTACCACCCTTAATTCAGATTCTTATCACCTTTTTCCTGGACTACTGCAATGACTTCATAATAAGTATTCTTTTTATTTTACAAGATTTTCCTCACAATGAACTATCTTTCACATGCCTGCCAAAATGATTTTCTTAAAGTCTAGGTCTGACTGTATCACCTGTGTATTCAGTAAACTATAGTTATTCCCTTTAAACTGAAGGCTAAGGTATAAACTTTGCTTGGCACTAAAAACCCTAAAGGGCTCCAATCAATCTTTCCAACCTAAGTATACATTACTTCTATTTCCACACTCTAGAATGCAGCCAAAGTGGCTTTTGCTTTCTTACCATTTCTCACACTCGTACAAAACCAACTAACATATCCAAATATGAATAGGAAATTAAGATGTGAAACCATCCATTAAACAGAGTTGCTAAAGAACAAGGAATTGATTTATATTGAAAGCTTTCTTCGAAGTCAAACTCAGAGATAATCCACTTTTGCTTTGGTTTTGCTCTGGGCATGGGGAATGTCAACAAAGAGAGAAAGAAGACTCCTGCTGAAAAGATGCTCTGTTCTCTGCTGTGACTTGTTGTATGATGATTGTATTGTGTGTCTTTCAAAAAATGTGTCTTAAAAAGCTATATTGATACACAGAGATTATTATTTATGTAAGGTGTCACAAGGAGTCTTAATGTAGTTTTCAAGTCTTTTGGAAACCCTTTATAATTTGTATAATTTATATTTTATTAACTATTATTTATAAATTTGCTCTTTACTCAAAATATGTACAATGACTTTTTCCATTAAAAATAATGTATCATAACTAAAACTTTATAATAAAATATTATCAATAGTAAGATCAAAAAAGCATATTAAATCTTTAACAAAATAAAATTCTTTAAAATATCATTCATCCTATCTTTATTTTAATGTTGATTTTTTTCAGCTTGTGAGTATGTTTTATTACCAAAATACTGTACATGTATGTATACATACATATATTGGGGTGCTCTTTTAAAAAACATTCAATGACAAGGAATAGAATGAAAAGAGACTGTAGGCTATTCTTCTAGAGCTTCTCATCAATTGGATATGGCAGCCCAGTGAGCTGGTATGAGAGGACATCTGTCTTTGACTAATGTTGCAGATGAACAAGGGACAAAACTGATGAAGAGAAGGAAAGTAAGTTAGATAGCCTTTGGGAAATGATACAGTATGTTTATTTTAAATTTTGATTTAATAATCACCCAAATAAAATGAACATTTTTATGTACGGAGTTTAACAGAAAAAAGAGAATTGTACATGAGACTATGAATCTCTTTGATGAATAACTTGATTTTCTTTATGAATACAATGTAGGTAATACACTTACCTTTAAATTTCAAAATTGTGCTTCTTGTCTGTAATTCTTTCTGGCGTTGTTCTGCTTTTTACTGAATTTAAAAAATCTCATTTTTCCTCATCCATAAAAGGAGAATAATAATATTTATGACACCTACTTCATAGGAGTCTCATGATTATGTAAATATTGATGCTTTTAAGATCTAAGCAATTTTAATTATAGCATTTTTAATAGTAAATTATCATTTTGTCTTCTTGTGTTTAATACATAGCAGATAGAATAGATGTTGGTTCTAAAAACTTTTTATTGAATTTATTATTTGGTGGACTAATGAGCAGAAGGCTAAAACGATTGTTCTTTTTGTTTGTTTGTTTTGTTTTTTAAGTGAATAACAGAATTGTGATGTAAGCCTCTCTTGTCATAAAGCCACCCTTGGGAAGACTCCAGTGGCAGATAGCTTACAGAGATATGTACTTCTTCCTGGTCTGACCTGGCTTTTATATGTCACTATATTTTGAGAATTTTTCATTATATTTAGTTTGGTATTTATGTGTTCTGTATGATATCTATTAAAATATTCTTAAATTTTTTATGAGAAAATGTTACATTCAAATTCTTACAGACAAAAGTTTTACCTGAGATAGTACTCTTATTCCAGAGTAATTTATTTGTTGATTTTTCAAGACTATTTTGGAGATAATGAGGAATGTTGGAGGGGATGTGGGGAAACTGGGACATTGATGCATTGTTGATGGAGTTGTGAACTGATTTAGCCATTCTGGAGAGCAATTTGGAACTATGCCCAAAGGGCTATCAGACTATTCATAGACCCAGCAATGAATGTTTCTACTGGGTTTCTATCTTAAAGAGATCATAAAGAAGGAAAAGGGACCCACATGTGCTAAAATGTTTATGGCAGCCTTTTTTGTAGTGGCAAGGAACTGGAGACTGAGTGGATGCCCATCAGATGGAGAATGGCTTAATAAGTTATGATATATGAATGTTATGGAATTGCATATGGTCAACATATATTGGCTCACTTGTCATCTAGGAGAGGGAGTGGGGGAAGGGAGGGAAAAATTAGAATACAAGGTTTTGTAAGGGTGAATGTTGAAATATATATATTTTGAAAATAAAAAGTTTTAATTAAAAAAAGAATATTTTGAGTAGATAATTATAGTGGCATCAAGATTTTTCCTCAAAAAGAACTTCTGACCTAGGTTCTGGTCACTTGATCCTGTCTTCTAGGCATTCAATGGGTGCTCTGACATGGTGCATAATTTCCACCAATTTTTTTTTCAGAATCAGCATTTATCAATAAGTCTGACCTCCTCAAAGAGTTTCATTGTTAGCAAATATCTGGCTTTCTATTGACATCATAAATGTCTCAGCTTTCATAAAAGAGTTGCTATTACATAGTCATTTATTTTCATCATTTTATTTATTTCATATCATTATTTTTATCATCTTCATTTTTTCCACTTATATGTCTTATCATACTTACCACATTAAAATTTTCTACACTTTGTTTTTAGATCCCTAGCACTCAGCCTTTTCTGAACTAGACTAAGAGCTTAATAATGGCTTATGAATGGATAGAAATGTGGATACATTTATCATTTCTCCATTGTTGTTGTTTGTTCATCATTCTCTTTTTTAATTAAAACTTTTAATTTCAAGATATATACATGGATATTTTTCAACATTCACCCTTATAAAGCTTTGTGTTCTAATTTTTTCCCATCTCTTCCCCCTCTCTTCTAGAGGGAAAGTGATCCAATATGTTAAACATGTGCATTTCCACTATACATATTTCCAAAAATAACATGCTTCACAAGAAAAATGAGATTAAAAAGAAAAAAAAAATAGAAAGAAAACAAGATGCAAGCAAACAACAACAAAAAGAATGAAAATACTATGTTGTGGTTCACATTCAATTCCCACAGTCCCCTCTCTGGATGCAGATGGTTCTCTTCATCACAAGATCATTGTTGACAAAAGCCATGTCCATCAGAATTGATCCTCATATAATCTTGATGCCATGTATAATAATCTCCTTTTTCTACTCATTTCACTTAGCATCAGTTTATGTAAGTCTCTTCAGGTCTCTCTGAAGTCATCTAGCTGATCATTTCTTATAGAATAATAATTATTCCACAACATTTATATACCATAACTTATTCAGCCATTCTCCACCTGATGGGCAGTCATTCAGTTTCCAGTTTCTTGCCAATACAAAAAGGTCCGCTACAAACATTTTTATACATGTGGGTTCCTTTCCCTCCTTTATGATCTCTTTAGCATACAAGCCCAGTAGAAACATTGCTGGATGAAAAGATATCCACAGTTTGATAGTCCTTTGGGCATAGTTCCAAATTGCTCTCCAGAATAGTTGAATCAGCCCACAAGTCCATCAACAATGTATTAGTGTCCAAGTTTTCCCACATCCCCTCCAACATTTGTCATTATCTTTTCCTGTCATCTTAGCCAATCTGAGAAGTGTGCAGTAGTACCTCAGAGTTGTCTTAATTTGCATTTCTATGATCAATAGTGATTTATAGCACCTTTTCATATAATTAGAAATGGTTTTCATTTCTTCATCTGAAAATTGTCTGTTCATATCCTTTGACCATTTATCAGTTAGAGAGTGGCTTGAATTCTTATAAATTTGAGTCAACTCTCTATATATTTTAGAAATGAGACCTGTATCAGAACCATTGAATATAAAACATTTTCCCAGTTTATTGCTCCCCTTCTAATCTTGTCTGCATTAGTTTTGTTTGCACAAAAGCTTTTAAATTTAATATAATCAGAATTATCCATTTTGCATTCAATAATATACTCAAGTTCTTCTTTGGCCACAAAGTCTTTTCTTCTCCACAGATCTGATAGATAAACTA
>NC_133621.1:31589147-31594147 GCF_048593235.1 Sminthopsis crassicaudata | reverse complement strand
TTGTTTTTTTTTTTTTCAGTTGAAAACAGGAAGAGGACGAGAAGACTTTCAACAGAATAACAGGATTTTATGACTAAAAACATCTCTCTGGGCTAAACTTGCATTAAATTCATTGCAATGTATAATAAAGAAACTAAGAGGTAACAAAAACACTAACAGAAAGGTAAGAAGAAGCAAATTAATATTGAAAATGTGGCAAATTGGACATCATGGTAGGCCTTGAGGTCTATGGTCAAAGATAAGTATGTTAATATCTAGAGGTACTGTATTGATTCGTAGTTGTTCATTAATAACTTAGGAATTAACTTAGCTCTTAAGTCTGAGCCTCAAATTCCACATAGCTAAAATGAGGGGCAGCTAGGTGGTTTGGTGGAAAGAGTGCTGGGCATGTACTCAGGAACTTCCTGAGTTCAAATCTAGTTTCAGGCACTTACTCTCTGTGTTTGCCTAAATTTCTATAAAATGAGTTTGAGAAGGAAATGGTAAACCACTATAATATCTTTGCCAAGAAGAACTCAAATGGGGTCACAAAGACACACAACAGAAACACCTAACCAATAACAATAAAATGAGGGTCTTGAACTAGGGGTTTGTAAAGATCCCTTCAACCTCCATTCTTTAATCATAGCTTTAAAGATCCTAAGGGAATGGGATGCACCATGGCACAGATAAGTTTTGAAGGGGAAGGCTAAGAAATAAACACATTAGATCTTTTGTCCTACAGTTTTGGATGTAGATGGCCTTTAAAGAGAGGAGGGAAGTAAACAATTTTAATGGGAGTAGGGACCAATATTTTACCTCATCCACTTCAGATTTTACTTAGAACTTATCTTGTTTTTCGCCCTCAAACATATATGTAATACCTGAAGAGCACAAAACTATTTCTCTGGAAAGATTACACCTCCAAGCTAACTTATATACTATTATATACATTATACATATATATATATATAATGTGCATATATATATACATTTTATATATTATGTGTATATATATATATATGCAATGTATATATTATATACATATACTATATGTGATGTATATATTATATACATTATATATATATATATATATATATATATATATATATATATATATATATATATATATATATATATATATATATATATATATATATATATATATATACATGTACTAGTCTTTATAACACCTGCAGGTGGAAAGATGAGTTGTTAAGTATTTGCTAAATAAGGACATCATAGAGACGGGACTCTTACAATGGTGTCAGTCAGTCCGTTGCTGTTTCTTCTTCATCCTTGAATAGGCCCCGTGACATCAGGAAAGTGATGTTATGACATGCAAGTAAATTGGATTTAACTGAGAGAGGGCAGTTTAAAGATGCTACCCTCGTTATCTCCTCCAGATCCTTCTGGGCACAGTGGCAAGATATGACTCAAGAAAACTGGAGATGGCCCCCCAATCAAGCTATAAACATTCATCAAGCATCTACTGTATACCAGGCACTACGCTAAATGCTGGAGATGTTGCATCTTATCAGTGGTTCTTGAGAAGGACCATGACACCATGGTATGCAAGTGAATTGGATTTAAATGAGGGAGAGCTGGGCAAGGTCACCTGTCTCCCTTTCTTCTCCAGAGCCATTTAGTCCAGTGGGAAGATATAGATCAGAGAGACTGGAGACAGCCCTAGATGCAGTGGGAAACCTCAGGTTTTTTAAACTAAGTCTTTAAAAGGTTTCAATTTGACTTAGGCTGCACCCAATTAGTGTTTAAGGCTAGGTAGCAATTGAGGCAAAAAGTGACCTCTTTCATCTACTCGAAAAAAAATAAATAAATAAATATGGATGGAGAGAGCTTCTCCAGTCTTCCTGATCTATATCTGGCCACTGGACTCACTGACTCTGGAGGAGAAAATGAGGCAGGTGACCTTGCACAGCTCTACCTCACTTAAATCCAACTCACTTGCACATCAGGGCACCCCCTCTCTGATATTATGGTCCTCTTCAAAAATGAAGGACAAACAATAAACTCTGTGATTAGAGCTGCCCCACTGGAGACCCAACTGAAACTGGTCAGTTAGGAAACTCTTCCCTCTTTCCTGCCTCCTGTCCTTCCTTCTCTTTCCATCCTTTCTTCTTTCCTTGCTCCCTCCCTTTGTCTTCTTTCCCTCTGTCCACATAGGATATCATACCTGCAGATACCTTAAAAAAAAAACTTTTTTTTTTTTTTTTTTTGGATTGCTGAACTCTCCCAAGATATCTTGGGCTTTACTGGCTAGATTGTTTTTTTCAGAACCATGCTTTAAACCTAAACTATTCTGATTCATTGATTTGCCAGCAATAGATCCCAGGCCAGTTGGTCATATTTGGGTTCTGATTGATTGACTCAGAGTGATTGTAAACATCAACAGTTTTTGTTTTGACAAAAAAAAAAAAAAAATGCCAAAGATACAAACAGAGTCAAAAGGCATGTCCTGTATTCCAGAAGAAGCTGCATAGTGCAGTGGGCTGTGCTTGGAGTCAGGATGACTCCAGACTGAGTTCAAATCTGGCCTCAGATACTTAATAGATGCGTGATCTTGGGCAAGTCCCTTAATGCATTTGCCTCAACTTCCTCTTCTATAAAATGAGCTGGAAAAGGAAATGGCAAACTTTTCCAATCCCTTTTTCGAGAAAACCCCAAATGGAGTCAGGAAGAATTGGACATGAGTGAAACAAAATAATAATACTCTTCTCAAAAAGCTCACAATCTAATGGGGGAGATGACATACAAATAACTAGTTATCTAACAAATAAATTAGAAATGTTCAATAGAAGGAAGGCACTAAAACTAAAGGAATGAGAAGAATCTTTTGGAAGGAAGCTCCCAATGAGAAATTTGTCACCTGATGTTTGCCCCTCTGAAGCTTCAAGCCTTAGACATCAGTAGCCTAGAGAAGTGAAATGATTGGTAATTTTTCAAGATCTTGTCGTCAAGGTATTAAGGGATTGGATTTAAAACCAGTTCTTCCTGATTCTGAGGCATTATCTCTAGCTACTGCTCCCCACTGCTTCTCATTTACTATATACAAGGGAAAATGCAGTTACTGGCCCCACAATACCATATCAGGAGCCTTTAAACTTCCTTTAAATAAAATGAGATAACAAATTGGGGAGATCAATCATCTTCCTATACATCTTCCCTATACCTAACAGAATTATCTTTCTAAAGGGCAAGCATGTGCCAGTCTGGAGTAAGAAGTAGCAAATCACTCCAGTATCCTTGCCAAGAAAACCATAAGAACAATAGCCCAAAGGGTCAGGAAGAGTCAGATATGACTGAAGGATGAAAGAATAAATGTGCTGGTCACCCTTCTGCTCAAATATCTTTAGTGGCTCCCTATTTCCTCCAGAATAGAAAGAAACCACTCTTAAGCCATGAATTGAATTCCCTTTACTCTTTAGCTACAATCTATCTTTCTAGACTGTTTACATACCACTCCTTTTCATATATTCTACAATTCAGACAAACTACGCCCTCTCCTGGTCACCTCTCACTCTCATTCTAATATTAGTGAATATGAGATCTAATAATAAATTGGGTCCCCATGTTACCAAAGGGCTACTTCCAAGCTTAATGATAAAGCATCTTTTTTCCCCCATTGCATTTACCAAGGCTTGACAAATTGATAGAAAGGATTTTTCACTTCCTGGGAATCCCTAGGACATCCAACTATTCCTCCCCTTTAATTCCCAAGTGATTTCTCCCTGGCTGGTTGTTTACAAAAATTCCCAATCCCTCAGTGGAGGAAGTGAAGAAGTTTTTAATTTGCAAAGGAAGCCTCCCAACCAGAAACAGCCTTTCCTTCTGTCCTGTTTGTCCAGATAATGGCCATTTGAATTATCTTTGAGTCTGGAGGTTGCCTGTTAGCAATCCGAATTGCATTGCTGCGGGGCTAGTTAACATTCAAATTAGACTTCCAACACAGTTTGGCGCCAACAGTCAGCTCTTTGATGGGATTTATGACGGAGACAAGATTGGGCTAATGGAGACAATATGTTAAACCCTGAACAATGATGTTTTAGGGACTTGAGTCAGCTGTTTGGGGCTGATGGGGCTGTTGCCATCTTAGGAGACTGCCTTCCAAATTGGGGTTAACCCCAGAGGAATAAGCTGAGCACAGCAAAGGGAGAGGAGGGGAGTTTTTTAAGTAGATGCAGAAGGCTGAGGCGAGACAGACCAAGGGGAAATCGTGACATACAGAGAATTGAAGCCAGGGTATGGAATGAGAGATTTGGACGTATAGATAATTTCCAGAGAACTCCTGGGGCCATTAGTCCTTACAATTTAAAAGACTCCAGCCATTGCTTCCTCCCTACCCCATCATATAGAACTAGTAATTATCATAAAGCTCTTTGCAAACATAAACTGTCACATAAGCACCAAATAATGCAGCAATAACCAGAGCCTGAGGCTGACTTTTCCCTCTCTCTTACTATCTTAACTGCACTGGGCCTGCATCTGTAGGTCTTCCACCAGTATCTGCATTCCAATCAGCTTCAAACCAGCTATTTTTATTCGGCCTTTAATTGGACATTGCAGAGACACAGGGATTATTTGGCTTTCTACAAACACCTATTATAAGCCAGACTGTCCCAAAGTTGGCTTGATCCGTATCTTGCCACTGGATGTAGATGGCTCTGGGGAGGGAAGTGAGACTGATGACCTTGCCTCCCTCACTTAAATCCAATTCACTTGCACATCACAGCACCATCTCCCGGATGCATTGGTCCTCTTCAAGAACAGAAGGACAAAGAGCAACAACAATTGGATAGAGGTAGTCCCTATCTTCCAGGGATTTACATTTTACTGGGTTCTCAGAGGATGCCCCAGTCCCTCGTGATAAGATGATGCCATATTAGCCGCACATTCAGGAGATGATTCTCAAAGACTGACTCCCAAATCATGGTCTCAAGAATGAAGAATCTAGGAAAGAACCATCCGCATCCAGAGAGAGAGCACAGAGACTGAATGTGAAT